>NW_024721543.1:2500-24928 GCF_018991925.1 Homarus americanus | reverse complement strand
AGAATGATGTGTCACATTGTGTTGAAATTCTTATTTCTTACATTAAAAAATTATGATATTATGTAATATTTGATGACATTTGGCCATTGCAAAACAATTACAGTAAAATTTATATATGCTGTATATATGCTGATAACCACAAGGAAAAAGAAAACACGAAGTTCCCAAGCGCTTTCGTGTAATTCACATCTTCAGGGGTGAGTACAGACTAAGGAGAAGTACAAAACAAGGTGTATATATACAGAGGAGGGTGAGATCAGGGACCGGATACTCAAAAACATTTATGGGACTGTATGTCGTTGTGTACCCCGTAACTGGACTTACAGTCTCAGATTGGCATACTCAAAACACAGATGGTATACTCAAAACAAATATTTGACATCGAACTCCGTAAGTTAAAGTGGGTAACTTACACCAGCTCCAGAGGTTGTGTAACACTCTCAACAAGGATGTAGTAGTGACTAATTCCCTATTGTATAAAAAATAATTATAATGTATGTTGTAATAATGCTTGTTAGACTTGTTTTATCATAGAATAATGAAGAAAATGTTTTGTACATCAACATACTGAAATATAATATTTCAATTTGTCTTTTTCGTAACTTTTTTGTTGCCATAATAAGCGGCTTGAGTGTTTGTATTTGTCTCAGTTTGGAAGAGACGCATCTTTTGTCTTCTTACACATTATAAAGTATTTTTTACCAAAACAGAAGGTTTGTATTGTTCACACTTAGGGCAAAAATATGTTTTATGACTGAATAAACTTGCAGATAGAACTTATTAATGTTGTATAGCCGTAAATATCCCTCAGTAATGAAAGCCAAATATGAGGTCAAGTGAACATTCCTGCCAAGACTTCGCCTTGTTTTTCTAATATTCAACCAATAGCCTTAGCCTATTTTCTTATGTATATGGCTTATTGTTACGAACCCCTCCACCCAGCACTACGAAGCACGCCATCTATTGTCCTGATCTACCTACCCAGCACCACGAGCAACGCCATCAAGGGACGAGACACGAGTATGACTCGTCTTAGTTACCACTCCGAGGTTTCCCTTCTCCCTATCCTGGTTGTTGCGTCACCTCCTCAAAGTCTTCTTTGTCAGCTCCAATTCGAGGATAGGGCACTTGGCTCTGGGAAGTGACCACAGGATCATCTATCCTCTAAACCTACGTGCAGTGACTACCTACCGTCTTCTACAATACTCAGCCTTACTCGTCAGCCATCTCAGCTCCTCACTTAAGTACTAGTATCTTGTATTAATTTCCCCACGTCCACTTGCTTCGAGATTGTTTTATGTTTATTAATATGTATATACTGTTAATGTTTAGGTTAAGTTTGGTTAAGGGTAATTTATAAGCTGAATATTTTGTTAAGGGATTTATGGTACTCTATTATATACAACGAAAACTCGCATCCTTTGTCTACCCTTTTATAGTCCGATTGTCTTTGTTTTGTTTTTTTATTGTTGTTACCTGTTGGGATCTGGGTAGACGTATAACTATATTCTAAATCCCCAACTCGTAACACTTATGATAACATGAAAGGCTATAAATGTCCATAGGCTAGCCAAAATTAAATGATATTAGGCGTAAAATATGGATTGCAATTAACTTGATTAATAGGGACCTAGGTAACTGCTTTTTCAGTCTTAGGCAAATAAATGTTTAAACGTGGGGCCTACTTAATTTAGTTAGAACATGAGGATTATTTAAATAAGAAAGTATACCAATAGGTTATAGGTTAGATAGGTTTGGTTTGGTTATGTTATGTTATGGTATGTTAGGTTAGGTTAGAGAATGTGTACATGGTTTTTTGGTGAGTGTCAGGCCGTCAGTGAGACACTTTGTCTAGCAGCTACCTTAGGCCTAATTCCAGACTTTCCTTAAACATTATCATAGGTAGAGTATTAATTTAAGAAAATTTACGGCTAATCCGATATATTTTCAGGTTTTAAATTGCTGTTTTTTGTATGAACTTGAAGACAATTCAGACCAAATGTCCCCAACATTGAAAGGAAAACACCAGGGTCTAGGCTAAATGAGTAATTTAAGAGAAGTGATTGGTCATTTAGGTTCAGCAAGGCTATGCTATCAATAACCAATTTATTTGAATTTGCCCAGAATAGCGTATACTTCAGCCTCACTGAAATTAGGCCGTCTCTTCTTGGCTGGTGGTCCTTCCATGTTTACAAAATAATATTATGTGCGTCGCTCTCAGCTGATTTCTCCTTTTCTTGTGATTGGTTGATGATTTTGTTAACTGAGCGCTGATTGGCCAACTAGCTCCTGCACTGACATCTACCTTCCGACAAGAGAACTTAATTTACAGGGTAAACACTAGAGTTATGAAAACTTACGAAAGGCTTACGGAACTGTAATTAAATTTTGAGTATGCTAAATTTACGGTAATGTAAAGATTCGACAATATATGGTACTGCATCATGCTAAAAAACGTAACTTATGAGGTGTTTTGAGTATCCTGCCCCAGGTCCACAATGGTCAGGTATTAGGTAATGACCCTACTAATCTTTAACAAGCACCGCAACGGTCGGTAGTCAGGTCAGAGGGTAGGGTGACCCAACCTTCTCACCTGGTTACAAATCTTCTTAATTACAAAATTGTCCAATTTGTACATGCCATTACTCAAATTCATGTTGACTGCTTCGGTATGTTTAATGAGACTAGATTCTATAATTTTCCTACTGTCAATTGAATTACAAGGTAATATTGAGGAGGCATTATCCCAGTCAATGCAATGTTTATTATCCCTCATATGAACAAACAGAGCATTAGATTCCTGGCCTGTCCTAACACTATATTTATGTTGTTTAAGTCTAGTTACAAGATGTTTACCTGTCTGGCCTAAGTAAAACATATTACATTCCTTGCAAGGAACTTTAAAAATGCAACCAATTGTGTTGTTGGGGAGTTTTTGATTAACATTTGTTGAACAGTGCATGAATTTGTAAATGCCACATTGACTAAGATTCTTATTGTTATGGGTTGGCTTAAGATCAGGTCTAAAAAAATATTTCTTACTAATGTTAAGGCATTTGTCAATAAAAGACCTAGGGTACTTAAGGTTCAAGCCAATATTATATATATATATATATATTTATATTCCTCATCAATGAATTCTGGACTCCATATTCTTAGAGCACGTAAAAACATTGGTGAAAATTCTGACTGCTTGACTCTATTATGGTGGACAGAATAATAATGAATGTATGAACACGCATTAGTAGGTTTCATATAAATACTGAACTTAAAGGTGTTACCTATTCTGTGTATCAGACAGTCTAGGAATGGCAATTTACAGTCATGCTCTAATTCCACAGTGAATTTGATCGAGGGGGCTAAGTTGTTAAGTTGTGGCAGGAAAGTTTTTAGGTCCTCATTACTTGGCCAGAGACATAATACATAATCTACATATCTAAACCAGACTGCTGAAGGTGGTAAAATATTACTTAATAGTTTATTTCAAAGAATTCCATATATAGGTTGCTTAATACAGGTGAGAGTGGATTACCCATTGCCATACCAAATTTTTGAGCATAATATTCTCCATTGAATTCAAATTTACAATCCTTAATACATAGTTTGATGAGTTAGATGAAGTCGTCTTTCGAGACGGGCAATGAAATATTATCCAGGGAATCTGAGGAACTCCAGTAAATCATCAACTGGGACCTTTGTAAAGAGTGATGTTACATCAAAACTGACCAGTTTAAAATCATAATTAATGTGTAAGTTATTGAGTTTATCAACCAGATCCATATTATTCTTTATATTAGAGTTAGAAATGTTGCCAACTAGGGGATTTAGTAAAGAAACTAACCATTTAGATAATTACAAGAGATTGACCCAACTGAGCTAATGATGGGTCTTGCTGGGTTATTGGGCTTGTGGGTCTTGATTAAACCGTACACGTATGGCAGTGGAGGGGACGTTGAAGTAAGATGTTTAATGAGAGTAGCTTTGCCTCTCAATAGAGACTTAAGTTTTTTGTTGAACTGGGTGTTAACAGTGTTGAGAGGATTATTTATGAGTTTAGAATATGTTGACGCATCACATAAAAGGTCATTCATTTTAGAAATATAATCATCTTTGTTTAAAATCACTACTGTGTTGGCTTTATCTGCTTTAGTGACATGTAGATCCTTATTTTTTTTTAGGGCTTGGATTGCTTTGGTGAATCTTTCTGGACAGTTTGGAACACAAGGCTTAGACATAGATGCATACACAATACCTTTACACATGTTCACTTCTTCACTTGTCAAATTGCTGAATCTCTCCAAATTGCAAAATGCTCTGGCTATGTCCACACTGTCGACTCCCGCGCTAGAGCCATCAAAACTTAAACCATAACCGAGGGCACCCAAGGTATCATTGTCTAGTTGTTTAGAGGAGAGATACACTACACAGTTGCGATTGGCATCCTTAGTCAAGTCAGTACTGAAACATGCAAACATTTCTATAAAATTTGGGGGCCTACTGATGAGTTGGGGCCCACAAGTAGGTAAACCGGCCCTGCTTAGAATGACTCAGCGTATCGGGATCTTGGTTATTTACGCACTAATGTCTCTGAATATCACACCGAAATTTCTGAATATTATATATATATATATATATATATATATATATATATATATATATATATATATATGTGCATATATATATATATATATATATATATATATATATATACAAGTAAATCACTGTAGGTGCAAAGAAGAAAACAGTTCCCAAGCGCTTTCTGTGTAATTCACATCTTCAGGGTGAGTACAATCTGTACTCACCCCTGAAGATGTACTGGGAACTTCTGTGTTTCTTTCTTTCCTTGTGGTTATATATATATATATATATATATATATATATATATATATCTTGATATAGCATGCGGACTTCCATATACAAACAATGCATCATTAGTCGGGAATCGAACAGGACTGCTATTGTTTTCTGTCTGTAGTGTTGTGAGACTTGTAACTACTCACGCACTGACACGCAGTATGAAGCTGTAACGCGGTGGTAGCGATCCCTGTTCACCAGAGGTCCAGGGCTTGATTCCCGACTGGTGTGTGTGTGTCAAGATATCTATCTGATAATGTATCTAGTCTTTCTCTTATCTTTCTGTTTATATAATTTGTTAGTGAGTAAGAGGGAATGTGACATGGGATGAAAGTGGGGAGTGAGAGGGTGAGAGTGGAGAATGAGGGGGTGAGAGTGGGGAGAGAGGGTGAAAGTGGGGAATGAGGGGGTGAGAATGGGGAGTGAGAGGGTGAGAGTGAGGAATGAGGGGGTGAGAGTGGGGAGTGAGAGGGTGAGAGTGGGGGGCATGTAAGAGTGGGGAATGATGGAGCGAGAATAATATAGACCAAAGCACGATAAAAACTAATACCATTAGGGCTGAGTGATAAATATATATAAACGAAATGGCAAATAAAAAATATAGCAAAATTTATCTTCACCGATGCCTTTATTATTCAACAAATGAAAGCACTTAGTGAGAGAGGTTCTGACTGTGAAATATTTGATTTGATTATAATTAAGTTGGAAAATTCATTCTGGTAATGTTTTCAGATCTAGCACGAACGTCACAGAGAGCATGTTTATGAAATGTATACTAGCGTTCCGAGGACACAGTATTTTGTCAGATTCTAAGTGCTGGGGGAAGGACTTAAAAATCTGAAGAATATCTTTACACAATTAGAAGAATCACCCTTAATTGAGCCCGTGTCACTTATATGGTTAGGTTAGGTTAGACTCCAAGTGATGGAGGACGACAGCGAGGTCAAGTAGCTATCGGTCCACTCAAGGTTCTCGACCTTGAGTACACTGAAACTCTATCTTCTACCACTGTATGTCGGAATAAAAAAAATAAACACACACACACACACACACACACACACACACACACACACCTTACAAAAAGAAAAATCTGAGAAAATACTTTAGAATTCCAACCCCATTCACCTTATGGTCCTCAAGTACTTAGATGTCAGTTACTGCCAAGTGTCTAGGGAGTTTTCCTCGCAACTGGTCCTGCACGTTACTACTTTGTATAATATTTGCTTATGTCTGCAATCTTATCCACTAAAATTTGTTTGCGTTAGTTTTAAACATATACAGGGAAAGTGCTGCTAACTACAGAAATCAGCATATAATTCCATTCTTCTACGATCTTATTTATGAAAAAAATATTGTCATGTGCCTGTAAAAATGTTTACGTATTATTTTGAAACCATTTGTTGTTATATTGTGGTGTGTATCTATAAAATTATATAATTGTCTATAATTTCAACGTTATTGAAAGTTTTCCATTTCTCAATCGTGTCTTCCCTTAGTTTTTGCTTCTTAACGAAAATATTTTTAATTTAACTGCCTATTTTCATATATTAAATGAAGTCAAATAAGACAAGTGTACTGTGTTCAAAAGATCTTCTTTGTCTTGTTACACGTTTCTTACAATATCATCAAGATTTTAGGTAACCATTAATAACAACACTTAAATAGTTTTCCATGACAATATTTAATGCAGTATCAAACACAGAGTTTCTTTCCTTATCTCAAGGCAAGATTTTATTTTTTTTTATTTTCTGTAAGCGGTAAGCAGGTGGTTATTTTATTCCAGTATGGCTTATCTCAAAACAAACCATTACTGGCGTCTTTAACAACCAGTTTTTTTGAGTTATTGATGTTTCGGAAGACGGTTTCCCATGCGGCATCTATGGCGCCAAACGTCTTACGAAGTAACCAGGTGTTTTCAAAACATGCAGGTACTCCCACGCGGGTGTCTCCCCTTAATCGTTTAGTGAACTCCACAGTTTACACTTACTAAAGTAAACTGCAAACACCTGGGGTATTGCACCATGTTGAGTAAGTGTGAGTAATATCTTGCTCCTTCTGGCGAATGTGCCGAGAGGTTAGTCAGTAATATAGCAAGCTCTTGAATTGCATAGCCACCAAACCTATGTCACGTTCTCTCCGGGAGGGCTTAGACCCTTGGCAGTCTCTATAATTTTTACTTCAGAGCATACAACCCTGCTGTACTCATACTATGGGATTCTATTAAACCCTTGCTATAAAGACTTACAAAGAATTCATTGGAAAGTCTACTGTGATTCCTTAGTAAATTATGAGTGAAGAATTCTGGGAAGCCGCTTGACCAGATTGGCTACTTACTTAATCTCTACAGAGACATCTTTACATTTCTAGATGCGTGTCAATTGCAGATTTGCCAGTTTTACAGCAGAGTACCTAGTCCAAGTAATTAATGCAATATACGGGTATATCTACAATGACGTTGAAGAAGCTTAAGACATTTTCGAAAGAGGATCTTTTGCGTCCAAACCCATGTTGTATATGAGGAAGAGACAATCTGGCAGAGAACAAGTGAACATCGAAGACAGACAGCTGCTACACAACATACGAGGCAAAATTTTCAGCAAAACGAAGCTGGATTGCTGTGAAATTTAAAGAAACAAAATCCTCAATAAATGGAATCTCCGGTGACGAAATTCTACCCAAAATACAAAGTTAGCATTCAGGGACACTAAAGGCTTGAAGGAGGACTAACCTGAAGGAGGGAGTGAGTAAGCCTTGGCTGGATAGTAAGGGAGTCGCTTTGGGACGAGACATGTTGGCATAACGAGGTTCAAGTTGAGGACATTTGCTGGTGGGTCGGGTGAACACCTTCGTCAGGAGGAGGTGGGCCCCTTCGCCTTGGCTCTCCACTTGATTCTAACAACTCCCCGAGGGACTCTCCCAGCCGGCTTACAAAAAAATAAAGGACGCGCCGCCTCTTCTCCCCGCCTTCAACGGTCTTTTCCAAACGTGTCTAGATGAGTAGTCCTAAGACTGAAAAGCAGCAGCACGAAAGTCCACATCTTGAAGTGATCGACACACGAATATGTACAATGAAAAGGTAAACACGGAAAGTCAGGGCGGGCGGCGCTGTGAATCACAGGGCTATAATCCCCCCCCCCCTCCCCCCGTCATTCGAGCTGAGGTCTCTGTACACGCAATGGGGGAAAGTGAAGAGAGGAGAAAAGAGGGGAATAGATAGAGAGGGGACGCGGGGGGAAGGGAGGGGGACACACTCTTGGGAGAGAAGATATACATTTTACACATAGGAGACAGATATGACCTGGAACAGAATATGAAAATTAAAATAATAATGAAAAAGACGATAGATAACAATAAGCGAACTTAAAAAAATAAGTGCAAGATGGAGGTAACCATTGGTAGAGGAGAAGGGAGGTAGGGATTGAAGAGGGATTAAAGAGAGAGACAGGAGGCTTAATAGAGACAGTAACAATGAGGAGTGAGAGACAAAATCCTCACCCACTTCCTTTCCCCTGAGGTATGCGGGAGCTTTGGTTCTTAATACCAACTCATTTTCTTTCTCTCTCTTACTAGTGGTGTGATAAGTCTTTACGTTGTTGCTTCTTTTTTAATGAGCGAACGTGTGTGTGTGTGTGTGTGTGTGTGTATCTCACTAAAGGAGGTAGTTGGAATCAATAAAGGAGATATAGATAAAGTTCTTATAATATCCGAGCAGGATAGGACTTGTAGCAACGGATTTAAGTTGGATAAGTTTAGGTTTAGGAGGGAGCTAGGAAGGAACTGGTTCACAAATAGGGTGGTGGACGAGTGGAACAAGCTTAGCAACTTTGTACTAAGTGCTGGAACGCTGGAAAGTCTTAAAAGGAGGCTAGATAGATTCATGGATGATAGAGAGTGATAGTAACTCTCGACAGGAGCTGCCATGCACAGGCCAACCAGCGTATTGCAGACTCCTTATTTTCTTATGCTCTTACAGTATGTGTGTGTGTGTGTGTGTGTGCGTGTGTGTTGTGTGTGTGTCTTTGAAAGTATTCGTAATTTTCCTAGTGTACATGTCTTTCTTTTTATGCTACGTGCTTATGTATGTGTATGAATACGTTTTTGTCACTGGGGGAGGGTGGTAATATAAGCACACACACACACATACACACACACACACACATACATTACTTCTCGATATTAAGAAATCACTTATCATGGTATTCTAAATATTTCAAACGAATTTTGGTAGAACATTATAGCGGGGGGGTGGGGGGGTGGGCGGGGGGCTGTTTCTAGTATTTCTGTACCTCGAAAATTTATGTTTATATTCTCTAATAACGGAATCATATTTTTCTAATTCATTAATTCTGCGCTGATAATTATGGGCGCAAAATTTTTATTTATAATTTAAAAATTTTTACTTTTGTAAAACATAATTTTGTAATATAGGATTTTAATAACTGGATTTTTCGCGTAGGATTAAAGTCAGATCGAACATGATAGAAATATAAAGCGAAGTGGAGATGTCTTGTATAGGAAAACATGGCGGTCATAACTCAAGCTTGGGATTTTTTACAAATATAACGGTATATTTACAAGAAAGTTATTCTTCATTTCTGTTCTTCAACAATTTAGTTCTGTAACGACGCAAAATAAGTCAGTTCATACTCTATAGAACAAACTCTCATATCCTCCTTGTTGTACACCAAGGCCTTGTACACCATAAAATAATGAGAACCCGGCTTTATATTTGACTCGACCTGGGGTACAAGAGCTTCCTGACGACGCCTACTACCTGGTTACAAGTTCTCCTGGTTATATTATAAACAGTGAGAACTATTAATTCGACCGCCTGTGCACCCAGAGGACCTCTATAATCCGATAATTAAATTCAGTTTCTTCTGATTTACATTGACATATATAACGTGGCCACTCGAGTGTAATGATCAGCCTTGCACATTCGATTCCGCCCACCATTTTTGGTACCAAAAGGCCACTTACAATGCTGTACAAACCGTGTATATAAAAATTTCCAGGATATCAACGTTCACCCAGTGGCTGCCGTGTAGGACCCACACTAAACTAACATCGGTTGAGTACTTGACTTCACCAACCTTTCCCATAATAGGTAAACGCCAATGAGTGGAGTGTTGGTCAACACTAGTCAAGATGGTGTTCTCTACACAACACATTTCTTATCACAGGATCATGTAAATATTCCCGTTGTTTGTCTCTATCTTCCCTCCCAAAGAGAGAAAACAACTTAATGCGATGATAAAAAAATTACCTGTTTAATTTAAAACGCATAAAGTAACTCTTATTCCGGATACAAGACCGTCCTTGAGGGTGTTACCGCCCTGTCTGGCGAGTCCTCTCTCACAGAACTAAACACAGCATGATATGATATTCGAAATTGTCTCGACTCAGTCCACCAGTTAGTTACTCACCGTCTAAGAGGCCATCACAGGACGGACTTTGAAGGTTACCGCACATTAGGGTGGTATTCCCAGCTTGTGTTGCAGGTCTGAACCATTCTAAGAATATTTACTGCCCGGAATTTAAGAAATAATTGGGTACAGTGACAACAACCCCGCCCCCCCTCCAAGTTGCACACACACATACACACACTGGCGTAAGTCATGCTGGTCCTTCCCTTCTGCTGAAACCTAAACAACTCACTTACTCCAGGGGTGATAGGGAGATGGGCTGGGGCCGCTCTACCTATTGTGTCCGCTTACGACGGGGCTGCATTTATGACCCAATGAATAACGGTTGCATACCCAGGAAGCTGTCGAACACAATTATTTTAAATAACAATGCCATGAAAATAATACATCAGTATGCAGGAGTTCTACCTGTATTATTTTTTTTAATTAGGTTAGTTTCAATACAGATTACTATATATCTGTTGTCTACTGGGCGGTAAGGTGGCGTCGGGAGAACGGTGTAGAAGGGATGTCAGCGCCGGGCTCAGCTGCACTGTGTTTAGTAACCAATCCTCATTATGTGAATGCTGATACTTTATAATTTCTTGTGTTTGCTTAAGCTGGGAAGCACCAATGACACATTTTTGTCCGCTGTATTATGTGGACATACATCACTGCTTGTTAACTTTCGGCAATACCTGCATGTGGCATGACGATGTGTGCCGTTGTATGGGGAGAGACGTTATTTATATGAGTTTGTTGTATGCTAGAATGCAATATTATATCATCAGAAATATTAAATGATGTGAAGGTACTGAGAAGAGATTATGCGATAACATCGTACAAATCATATATGGTAAAACGGTAAAATGGTGAATAAAAACAAAACAAAAAACGGCTGCCCACGCTATGGACATTGTCTCAGATTCCGAGACATTATATTAAATGTGATTAGGTGGGTAAAATGATGTAGGGTAGATTCCATATGTTGTGTCTAAAACGACCTAATCCAAATTCGTATTGACTAATACAAAGTTTGATATCTGTATGAACGACACCTGACGGCTCTGAGGCTTTTGTGACCGTGTCGCAGTTAACACCACCACCACCACCACCACCACCACCACAATCCCTCACTCAATCTACACTCTCACTCCACTCATGATGAATCCTAAAACTATCCACATTATTTCGAATGTCTATTACGGTCTCTTATGCTTCATATATATTGAGGGGTTTTCGTATACACTCACTTACATGGAACCAATGATATTTGCTTAATGTACAGTATATATATATATATATATATATATATATATATATATATATATATATATATATATATATATATATATATATATATATATATATATATATATATATATATATATTAGGGAGGTTCACAAAAAATAAAGGTCTTTATATTTTTAGTGCTCAGTATTTATTTGCGTCCTTTACATGAAAAAACATTTCAGGCGAAGTTATAGGTAATTACAGCTTCATTTAGGATATGCGCAAGTGGCCCGAAAATTCTACTTCTCCAATGTTTTCTCCCTCTATAAAATAATTCTTGTTCCTGACATCAGATACAAGTGATTTATTTGTTACATTTATTTGTTGGTGTCTATTTTATCCAAAATATGAGATTAACATAAAGAACACATGTAAGAGAAACATACATCACAGAAGATTAGCCTTCTTTATGTTGGGATACTGACGTCGATGTGTGGTGACCACCTGAAGCAGGTACTGCTTTTGATCTTCGCTTTTCGTAATTGAAGAGTTGTAGTCCTGGATAAGCTTCACCTCTCTTTCGGCCACATCAATCACCACCTGCAACTCTTGTAGAATTTCCCTTGACTGAAGGAACTGTGGATCGTCATTCCATTGGCTTGGATCTTTTGGAGACGAATCCAGAATCCAGGAGCGTGGTTTGAAAGAAGAAGTTAGTATTTGTGGATGGAATTTCCTCTTCTGTCACTTTCAGCTTCTTTGGACATTCCTTTTTCTCGTTCTTTCCCTTCATTGACTCAAGGATTTCTCTTTTCTCAGCATACGAAACACTATCACTGAAGAGAGCCAGAGCTAATGACTCCTCATTTAAATACCAGAGATGCCGCTGGAAAGCCTTTGTTGCTGCCATTCCAACTGATTCATCTATTTTCTCCCCATAGTAATGAAGTTGTTTGAGGAAGGATATATCATTGCTTGGAGCTTCAAACACTTCAGGAACTTTGACCCACATTAGACCATACACAAGAGCAACAAAAGGGACATGGTCTGAATCAGCTTCTTCTCCTTGATAGTTAGCTGGAACTAGTGTTGAAACAAGAATATCTGGAGAGAGGGTAATGCTTTAGACATCGAACGAGTATGGTGTACTGGGCCAGGCTTTCCAAAACGAATCCCTCGGGGCAGAGTCCCACACAGGAATATCACACAAAGTTCCATAAGTCGGAGGTAATCGTCCCGGGGCTGAGTCTGCTTGAGAGCCTTCATGTAGTAGTCGACAACTTTTTGCACCCATTCAGAATTTTCCTTTAACACTGCAGTGATATATCCACTAGTCTCTCCCGTCTTGAACTCAAACTGCTTGATTTGATGCCACTGCTTTTTAAACCTCTGGAACAAGAGAACATCAGGACCACTAGATGACCCATGAACGACTTTGAAGACATCTCTAGGAACAACTTCCATGATATGGTGTCTGCAAGGAAGGTATAGGAGATTTCTTCCCAATCTCTCTTCAATCAAGGTACAAGCTCCACGAACATGACCAATGTTAGCGGCAATGGTGTCAAAGCACATGGCGACAACCCGGTCATCGACCTCACTAGGGGAAAGGTCACGGCAGGGTTAGCTCCCGAGGGGTAATTATCAGATATGGCCAGTGCTATGTGCGGTCTTGGGTATGTGAGTTTGTTGACCAAACTGGAGTGGTCCATGGAAGAATTGGCGAGGGCCAAGGAAGAAATTGAGAGGACCACGTTGGAGAACCTGAAATTAAAGGAAGAGCTGGCGAAATTAAAAGGGGAGCCAGTGTCTGACGAAAACTCAAGCGAGTGGAAGGTGATGAGTAGTGGGAAGACGAAGCTGGTGGTGAAGAAGTACACCAAGGATACGACAACAACGACAACAACAGCTAAGTGTACCAACCCGTTCAGTCCCTTGATAGACGAATTGGACGTTAGTACAGACAGGGACAGGGATGACAAGGAAGGTATAAAAATTTAATTGTTGGTGACTCACAGGTAAGGTACATGGACAGGGCCTTTTGTGGTAAAAACAAAAATAGGATGAGGGTGTGTTTGCCAGGAGCTGGGGTGGGGGATATAATTGACAGGATGGACAATATCTTGTCTGGTAATGGGAACAAACCCATTATCTGCCTCAGTGCAGGAGGCAATGATATTGGCCGGTGTAGGAGCGAGGAGCTTCTTGATAAGTTCAAGGCAGCTATAGATCGTATTAGGACTAAGGGAGGGATCCCTATCATATGCTGTGTCCTGCCTAGAAGGAGAGTTGGCAGTGAATGGTTGTCAAGGGCAGTTGGTGTCAACGACCGTCTTGACAGATATTGCAAGTCAATATCAGTCCCATTCATTGACAACTGGGACAACTTCTATGGCAGAAGGGACCTTTATGCTAGGGATGGGGTGCACCTGTCTAGGGATGGAGTAGCAACCCTGGCTGGGCTCTAGAGGGGGCAGTTCAAAAGATATCGAAGTCTTTAAACTGCTAGGAGAACATATGAGCACGGGGGTGGAGGAGACTGCAGTGGGAGCGGGTAAACAAAGTGAAAGATTACAGGGAAATAGTGTTAGGAATGATGACAAAACTAAATTAGACAGGGAGTTTAAAACTAAACGCGGTAAGGGGAGGACTCAGAACACGACTAACTTAAATGTATACTACGCGAACAGTAGAAGTATGAGAAACAAAAAGGATGATATTAGGGCCTTGGTATGTACCGAAAAAATCGATATAATAGCATTCACTGAAACATGGATCAACCTAGACACACATGAGTTACCAGTCGAATACCAAATTGCGGGTTACAAACTGTTCCATACCGATAGGCAGACCAGGAAAGGAGGCGAAGTAGCAATCTATGTTAGGGATAATCTGAAGTGTGAAATAAATAAGGAAATAAAAACTGAGCGGAATACAGAAACAATTTGGATAGAATTAATCGACGGTAGGGAAAAATTAATCGCAGGAGTAATATATAGACCTCCCAATCTTGATAGAGTCAATGAGCGACTTATCTGGGATGAAATGCGCAGGGCTTCCATACACAACAAAGTCTGTATAGTAGGCGACTTTAACCTTGGCCAAATAGATTGGACTGACCTTACAGGTAACTCAGAATCAGAGGATTTTCTCGAGACGATCCAGGACTGTTTTCTAAGTCAACATATAACCGAACCCACACGGGGTAATAATATACTCGATTTAGTTCTGTCAAACAGAGAAAACCTCATTAGCAGTGTCGAGGTAGGGAACGAACTTGCAAACAGAGATCACAAAGAGATTCCAGTTAGATTTTCAGGGCAGACGTAAGGAAAATTCCACTAAAGTACCAGATTTCAGAAGGGCGAACTTTGACAGTTTAAAGAGGCAGCTGAGAGAGGGGGTGTCGCGCTTGGCCGTGAACCTGACAGATGACACCGACCTGATAACGAGATCTGAGATTGCCGAGTTCCACGACAATTTAAATAGTGAGTTACTTAATGCACAAAAGCAGAACATACCATACAAAAAACTCAGATCAGACAACAATGACCCTAAATGGATAAATAATTATTTAAAGAACATCATTGGCCAAAGGAAGGCTATAGGTAGAAGGATAAATCGTGGCGAAATTCACCTCGGGGACTATTATAGGGTGTTGGCGAGAAGGGTTAAAACCGAGATAAGGAAAGCAAAGAGGAATAATGAGGTAAGGATAGCAAGGGAGGCGAAGACAAACCCCAAAGGATTCTACCAAATTTATCAAACTAAAACACGAGAAAAGATTGGACCAATACGGTCAGACACCGGCGAGCTCACTGATAACGACAGAGAAATGAGCAATAATTTGAATAAATATTTTTCAACAGTTTTCACCACTGAAAATTTAAACATTATACCCGAGGCACCGACTCTATTCAGAGATAGTGAAGAAAACAAATTAAGCGAGATAGTAGTGACTAGTAACGATGTTAGTAAGCAAATAGACAAACTGAAGCCTAATAAGTCACCTGGTCCCGATGAGATATTTGCCAGAGTATTAAAGGAATGTAAGGAAGAGCTTAGTATGCCCTTAGCAAAGTTGTTTAACATGCCTTAAAAACACGTGTAGTATGAGAATCCTGGAGGATAGCGAATGTAATACTGATTTTCAAGAAGGGGGATAGATCACTATCCTCTAACTACCGCCCAATCAGTCTAACATCAATAGTAGGCAAATTACTGGAAGCAATCATTTCAAACTCTATTCGAAATCACCTGGAGAAGCACCGATTGATCAATGATTCCCAGCATGGCTTCACAAGCGGACATTCTTGTCTAACTAATCTATTAACATTCTTTTCATCAGTTTTCGAATCGGTGGACGAGGGGCACAATTATGATGTGGTATATCTCGACTTTAGCAAAGCCTTCGACAGAGTCCCCCACGAAAGACTAATTAGAAAGGTAGAAGCTCATGGCATCAAAGGTGACATCCTTAAATGGATTAGGGCGTGGTTACAGGACAGGAAACAGCGAGTGAGCATTAACGGCACTAAGTCCCATTGGAGCAACGTCACAAGTGGAGTTCCCCAAGGCTCAGGACTTGGACCATTATTATTTATTATATACATAAACGACATAGATATCGGCATAGACAGCAACATAAGTAAATTTGCTGATGACACTAAAATAGGACGTGTTATTAAATCTGACGAGGACTCAGCAAAACTACAGGAAGATCTAAACAAATTTTTCGAATGGTCTGAAAAATGACAGATGAAATTCAACGTGGACAAATGTAAAGTACTCAGTATAGGAGATGTAAACAGGGAAACCAGATACCAGATGAACAACGATGCCATAGTGAAATCCGACTGCGAGAGAGATTTAGTAGTAATGATAAGTAGGAACCTTAAGCCAAGTAAACAATGTGTTTTTGCTCGTAGCAAGGCTAATAAAGTACTTGGGTTCATAGAAAGGAGTGTTAGTTACAAGACTAGGTAGGTCATCCTAAAACTGTATTTTGCTCTTGTGGGACCACACCTGGATTATGCAGTTCAGTTCTGGTCACCGTATTACAGAATGGATATAGAATCCTTGGAAAGAATTCAGAGGAGAATGACAAGACTAATCCCGGGCATTAGGAACCTTGAGTATAGAGACAGGTTAAAGCATCTTAATTTGCACTCCCCCGAGAGACATAGAGCGAGGGGCGACCTGATAGAGGTTTATAAGTGGAAGGCAGGGCTAAACAAAGGGGACATTACAAAGGTACTCAAACTATCCAACCAGGAGCAAACTCGTAACAATGGTTTTAAATTAGACATATTTAGATTTAGGCTGGAAATAGGTAAACACTGGTTTGGAAACAGAGTAGTGGATGAATGGAACAAGTTACCAAATATCATCATTAACTCGAATACGCTGAATAGCTTCAAACATAGGTTGGATACTTATATGAGCAATAGGGGTTGGGTGTAAACGGGACTGCCCAGTATGGGCCAATAGGGCCGCTGCAGTTTCCTCCATTCTTATGTTCTTATGTTAATGGTGTCAAAGCACATGGCGACAACCCGGTCATCGACATTCCAATCTTTCAAAGTATCCACCACAGCATTAGCTTGCGCCACTCACGTTCCTGATGATAGGTGTGGAACGCCCAATAACTGGACATTCCCTACTGAAGAGGATACATCTTTCCCTGAGATCAGTATTGAGAGTCGTTCAACAGATTCCTCTCCTGTTGGAGATGGAAGGAGCTTACCATCCCAATGAAACACAATTCCAGTCTTGGCTCCAGAGGATATGACAGTTTGCTTCACAGAAGCAGTGTGATCTCTACAATATCGGATACGGGCACTCCTGATTGTGGAACGGCTGATGGGCAGCTCACCAATGTTCCTTCCAAGGTCTGCTGCAGTAGCTGCCACAATATGAATAGCCTATCGGTCACTTGTATTGGCTCTGTCCAAGGTAGCAGCAAGACGACCTAAAACTAAGTTTTCAGATTTGTTTTGAGAGGATACATGAGAGGTTGACGGGCCAGGAACCGTAAAATCTGGATCCATTTCGACTCGAGGCATCTTTTAATATGAAGGGTGTCTTTCATCTTCATCAGAGCTGCTACTTGATTCCAACTGAACAGTCTGTAGCTCTTCATGCATCCGCTTTTTTGCCACTTTCTTTCGCATTTCTGCTTGCTGCTTCTGGTATATTTGTTTCATTTCTTTCTTGGCCAGGACTTTGTCAGGTTGTCCCATATGAAACTTGCGTTCTCCCTCTTGATCCTCCAAGAAAACGAGGTCTTCCTTCAGCCAAATCAAATATTCTGCATCATGATGCTTCATATTGAAGAGATGATCAAGTTTTTTTGAGAATTGTTCTTCTTTCTGTGTCTGTGGGTGACTCTTCCTGGTAGATCCTTTCTTTAGCTTCTCCCAGGTAATTAAGATTTCCTATAGTGTTCGTTTGATAATGCCCTCCTCTTGAGTGGGGATGCGAGCCATTCTCGATATATCCATTGTTTCCTTCACCACTATACTGATACACTCCTTTTTTGTAAGAGTTGGCGTGCTTAGCTTGAGGTGGTGGAAAAAACATTGAAAAACTTGTTTAAGAGTAGGCAGACGTGACTTCGGCAAAAATTCAATTGTATTTCCTATGAGGTAGCTAGCTGTCTTCTTACGTAGTGCAGTCGCCATTATTTCAGCCTGTAAGGAAAATGAATTTGGCGAAAAACATGTCATGTTATATATATGATATAGTACAGTGGTTCTCAACCTTGTTTGCCCCATGCACCCCTTTCACCATATGGCAGAATGTCATTCCCCCTCCTTTCCAAGATTGTCTGCCTCAAAAAGTGCATTCCAAATAATATGCATATAATACTGAAAATCCTTTATTTTTTCTATATTAGTATCAGTTCCCCCTGAAAACAGTGTACACATATAGTCAATAAGTAAAATATAATAAACAACACAATATACTTGAAATAATGTACAAATTCAACGGAATCAGTATGCAAGATAAACTAGGCTCATAAGTACATGAAATGAACATCACAGAACACACCTTACGGTATGGGCTACAGCATTGGTGCCGGAAGACTGAGCGAGGCAAGCCGTTAGGAAGCTGATAAGTCGCACTAGACAGTTGCCATATTGCACAATAGCCTGAGTTGCCAAGATATATTTTCCTCTGTGATAATTGAGGGAATTAGACTAATACCAAGCTTTTACTATTGGGCATGAAATTTGGTTGACGTGTGCATATCCTAAATATTCATTGATTTGAGAAAATATTAACCGAAAAAGTGTTTTCACCTAGTGGATATGTTTGAGCAATGAGCACTGGAAAAAACAATTTGCCCATATATATTGAACCACCCTAATACACACACACACACACACATATATATATATATATATATATATATATATATATATATATATATATATATATATATATATATATATATATATATATATATATATATATATATATATAACATCCATGGGGTATGCTGTATAAGCAAGTATAAAAATACATTTATAAGGCAAGCACTCATGCATAGGACCAGTCAAATAACATTCATATGATGGTAGTATGCTATGTGGTGTAATATTTTTACTCATATTGTAAAGAAGTAGCAATTTACTTTTTCAAATATCACAATTTTACCGTTACTCAGTAGTAGAGCCATACATTAAAACTCGAATTGCTATTATAAAAAAGCTTAATATCATTTGCAGGTTCATAAACAAGGCCACAGTAGAGCAAAGAATAGGGTGGTTGAATCCTCGCCCAGGTCATGACGGTGGTGTGCAAGTTAGCGATTAGCAAGGTAAGATTGAGGTGTCACATTTCAATATTTCAACACATCATCCACGAAGGTTACTATATATTCCCATTACAAATGCCATTTTAAAAGTAACTATGTAAGCAAACCCCTGCATCTTGATATACCATGCTATAAATTGCAAAGGGCAGCCCAGACACCTCACTTGACCGTCACCTTCCTCCTCCACGACGCCGAGGTTTGCTTCCACTACCCAGAGCCGTAGATAGAGTTCGAGCAACTCGGTGACAAGCAGGCACCGTGTTGTTACTCAGCTGATGAAAAAGTTTGCGCCCGTACTATAGAGGATGATGATGATGGTGTTTATTCAGTAAATTTGTGATGCATATTTATGATTAGGTTGGAAAAGATTTAGTGGATGAATGGAACAAGTTACCAAACATCATCATTAACTCGAATACGCTGGATAGCTTCAAACATAGGTTGGATGGATATATGAGCGATAAGGGATGGATGTAAATGGGACTGCCCAGTAAGGGCCAATAAGCCCGCTGCGGTTTCCTCCATTCTTATGTTCTTATGTTAAGACTTCCCACCCGCCGAGTAACAACATGGCGCCCCGTTTGCCGAACTCTCTATCTACGGATCTGCCACTCCCATCACCTCCTCCTCTTCACTTCACACCCCGCCCCCCACTTCACCACCCCTTCCCCCCACATGGTGATTCGACCTCTGGCAGCTAACTCATTATCTACTACTGTTTATGATCATTAAATAGTTTCATATAACCAAGTTTCCTCAAACTACTCATCCGTATATTTCTTATTTGGGTCAAGCTACCACTTACAGTGATAACAACGTTACTGTGGCCAACATGCATATTCCTTTAATCAGCTGTTGTCCCATGCCTGGGGCATGGCTGAATGTTCCGTTAAGCATATGTGTGTTTTGTTTTTTTCAGCACTCAACTCTTCAGAGTTATACTGCCACAATATCTTCCCAGGTGATAGTACCTTCCTGCTTTATTGCTGCCTATTACCTCAATGTTAAGTGAAGGTATATAGTTAAGGTAGAGTCTCAGTTTTAAGTGAAGGTATCTAGTTAAGGTAGAGTCTCAGTGTTAAGTGAAAGTATCTAGTTAAGGTAGAGTCTTAGTGTTAAGTGAAGGGACCTAGTTAAGGTAGATTCTCGTTAAGTGAAAGTATCTAGTTAAGGTAGAGTCTCAGTGTTAAGTGAAGGTGTCTAGTTAAGGTAAATTCTCGTGGTAATTTCATGGTCATATTGGAAGCAATTCTTGTAGTTTAAGTTAGCACAGTCATTTATATGCATAATTTTCCTTTTCGACTTACGAAAATATTTAACCGTAAGATTCTTTAAGATTCAAACTTAACGCTAATCCAACATAAGCTTTAATTTTGTCGCCATACTTGTCTCAACCAGTAAATATTATTTCC
Organism: Homarus americanus; assembly: GCF_018991925.1. Lineage (NCBI taxonomy): Eukaryota > Metazoa > Arthropoda > Malacostraca > Decapoda > Nephropidae > Homarus > Homarus americanus. The sequence goes on along the minus strand of NW_024721543.1, from coordinate 4,202 downwards.
TCATTTAATATTAAGGAGAGCACATAACTTAAGCATCTAAGAGAATCCAACGTTTACTTGCGTCGTAGCTTAAGTGTATCAGTTTGATACGCTCTCACATCATCAGTTAGGAAGAAATTAAAGTAAGGAACCTTTGAGACTCCATCTCTGTTGTGGAAGCGGAAAAATAATAGTAAAAAGGTTCTCTCATATCCAATTAGCTGGGAAATTACTTTACTAACCTTAGAATCGAGAAACCCAACCTTCAACCCCTCCCTACGAGACGAAACGTGACGTAACCTAACCTAACCTATTCTAACCTAACCTATAGTGCCGTAACGTAACCAAACTTCACCTAACCTGACATAGCCTAAACCTAATCAAACCAAACCAAACCAAATATGTCCTAACCTTACCTACCATAACCTAACCTAAACTAACCTGATGTAAGCTATCCTAACCTTATGTAACCTATCCTAAACTAACGTAACATATCCTAACCTGACGTAACCTATCCTAAACAAACCTAAACAAACCTGACCTACCATTAATCAACCAATCAGAGTACCGTCCTCATATCTGAGGGTTGGCGACAACAGTCCTCCACTCTTAACGTTCTCGGGCTGTTTTTACCAGTTCTCCAAGGAATGTATCTCTCTAGAAACCCAATATTTAATTCTATTCATCCGTCCATCCCTGTCTCTGCCTTCCCCTGACCCTCCTGACCTAAACAAACCTGAGGTAACATATCCTAGCCAAACCAAACCCAATCTTACCTAACCTAACCTAACCTGAACTTACCTTATCTACCACCTAACTTGCCCAAGCCTTACCTAATCTAACCTAACCTAATCCTTAAAATGAGACGTAGTCCTAACCTAACATCAACACATGACAAGAGTATGTCATTTGTGTTGTTATAGGGCTTCCGGTACGACGTACTGTGCATTTAATGAAACACTCCCCTCAGATGCAAGGCCCTGTAAACATGATGTGATTAGCTAGGGCGGCTGTCACGTCAATGTATCCCACGCCTATCACGCATTAAATTTTTTTTAATATGGGACCACCTGAAGGTTTGACACCCCAGCTTATTTCACCAGAAGATTAGACACCCCAGGTTATTTCACCAGAAGATTAGACACCCCAGCTTATTTCACCTGAAGATTAGACACCCCATCTTATTTCACCTGAAGATTAGACACCCCAGCTTATTTCACCTGAAGATTAGACACCCCAGCTTATTTCACCTGAAGATTAGACACCCCAGCTTATTTCACCTGAAGATTAGACACTCCACCTTATTTCACCTGATGATTAGAGAACTCACCAACACAAACACACACACACACACACACTCAACCCATCAACAAACACTCACCCAACACATCAACCCACCAGCCCAACCCACACCCACCCAACACACTCAACCCACACACGCACACATAAAAAAACACATCAGATAGCAGACTGTATCTTTTGTACTGGCTCAGGGGTGTTGCTTGTTTACATACGTTTACATAGGAGGTTATATGCGTTGGACTGGGCTTTATTACACCCACATCACTATAGGTTGTAAAAAGGAATCATTCATACAGTAAATAACTCATGGTAAGAAGGCAGAGATAGGCTTAGCTAAGTTGAAAAGTTGAATCAATGGCTTATGTAGATCAACGGTGAGAGCCCTTCCAGTTTCGAATCTGTTTTGATATTGATATTCTGT
>NW_024721542.1:0-28929 GCF_018991925.1 Homarus americanus | reverse complement strand
ACAGGACAGATACAGGTACACTTAACAGGACAGATACAGGTACACTTAACAGGACAGATACAAGTACACTTAAAAGGGTAGATACAGGTACACTTAACAGGACAGATACAAGTACACTTAACAGGGCAGATACAGGTACACTTAACAGGGCAGATACAGGTACACTTACCAGGACAGATACAGGTACACTTAAAAGGACAGATACAGGTACACTTAACAGGACAGATACAGGTACACTTAACAGGACAGATACAGGTACACTTAACAGGACAGATACAAGTACACTTAACAGGACAGATACAGGTTACACTTAACAGGACAGATACAATTACACTTAACAGGACAGATACAGGTACACTTAACAGGACAGATACAGGTACACTTAACAGGACAGATACAAGTACACTTAACAGGGTAGATACAGGTACACTTAACAGGACAGATACAGGTACACTTAACAGGACAGATACAAGTACACTTAACAGGACAGATACAGGTTACACTTACAGGACAGATACAAGTACACTTAACAGGACAGATACAGGTACACTTAACAGGACAGATACAGGTACACTTATCAGGGCAGATACAGGTACACTTAACAGGACAGATACAAGTACACTTAACAGGGTAGATACAGGTACACTTAACAGGACAGATACAATTACACTTAACAGGACAGATACAAGTACACTTAACAGGACAGATACAAGTACACTTAACAGGACAGATACAGGTACACTTAACAAGAAAGATACAGGTACACTTAACAGGACAGATACAAGTACACTTACAGGACAGATACAAGTACACTTAACACGGCAGATACAAGTACACTTACAGGACAGATACAGGTACACTTAACAGGACAGATACAAGTACACTTACAGGACAGATACAGGTACACTTAACAGGACAGATACAGGTACACTTAACAGGGCAGATACAAGTACACTTAACAGGGTAGATACAGGTACACTTAACAGGACAGATACAAGTACACTTAACAAGACAGATACAAGTACACTTAACAGGGCAGATACAAGTACACTTAACAGGACAGATACAAGTACACTTAACAGGACAGATATAGGTACACTTAACACTACAGATACAAGTACACTTAACAGGACAGATACAAGTCCACTTAAGATGACAGATACAGGTACACTTAACAAGACAGATACAAGTACACTTAACAGGACAGATGCAAGTACACTTAACAGGACAGATACAAGTACACTTAACAGGGTAGATATAGGTACACTTAACAGGACAGATAGGAGTACACTTAAGAGGACAGATACAAGTACACTTAACAGGACAGATACGAGTACACTTAAGAGGACAGATACAAGTACACTTAACAGGACAGATACAAGTACACTTAACAGGACAGATGCAAGTACACTTAACAGGACAGATGCAATTACACTTAACAGGACAGATACAAGTACACTTAACAGGATAGATACGAGTACACTTAAGAGGACAGATACAAGTACACTTAAGAGGACAGATATAAGTACACTTAAGAGGACAGATACAAGTACACTTAACAGGACAGCTACGAGTACACTTAAGAGGACAGATACGAGTACACTTAAGAGGACAGATACAAGTACACTTAACAGGACAGATACGAGTACACTTAAGAGGACAGATATAAGTACACTTAAGAGGACAGATACAAGTACACTTAACAGGACAGATACGAGTACACTTAAGAGGACAAATACGAGTACACTTAAGAGGACAGATACAAGTACACTTAACAGGACAGATACGAGTACACTTAAGAGGACAGATACAAGTACACTTAAGAGGACAGATACAAGTACACTTAACAGGACAGATACAAGTACACTTAACAGGACAGATACGAGTACACTTAAGAGGACAGATACAAGTACACTTAACAGGTCAGATACAAGTACACTTTGAATCCTGAGCATGTTTATACTTTAAGAGACTACTGGACAGCCACTGGTCAAACTGGGAAATAAATCAAATGAATTGCCTTATAAGTCCGGGTAATTATAATTACCTATGTTGCTCTACTGTATAGGCGGCGGGAACATGTAATGGTCTAGTGAGTTTTGTTTGGTACCTGTTGTTAATGATTTCTCTCTTCTCTTCTCTTCTCAATGGTATTACACGTATTCAGTTATACATTAATAACAGTCGACGTCAGCTGTTCTCCGCCATTGTCCGCGTGACGTCACTGCCTCGTGTGAGAATAATTATTGTAATCACAGTTCCAGAAGAGTCCATAACACGGCACGTCACTTAACTGGTTCTGTAGTTAGGGTTTTTTATATGATATCTCCGGCAAACGGTTTAGTTCATATATCCGGCAAATGTTTTAGTTCATATATCCGGCAAATGTTTTAGTTCATATATCCGGCAAATGTTTTAGTTCATATCTCCGGCAAATGGTTTAGTTCATATATCCGGCAAATGTTTTAGTTCATATATCCGGCAAATGTTTTAGTTCATATATCCGGCAGACGGTTTAGTTTATATATCCGGCAAACGTTTTAGTTCATATATCCGGCAAATGTTTTCGTTCATATATCCGGCAAATATTTTAGTTCATATATCCGGCAAATATTTTAGTTCATATATCCGGCAAATATTTTAGTTCATATATCCGGCAAATGTTTTAGTTCATATATCCGGCAGACGGTTTAGTTCATATATCCGGTAAATGTTTTAGTTCTGGTATACGTTACGTATTTTTTCATTTTTATTAATACCTTTACATGATGATGATGATGAATGGTGATAATGATGATGACCTTTAAATATGATAACGACTTAACTTTAACTGTAATAATAACATATATAAATACTGGTTTAAAAATAATATAATTAGTCAGCAGTAAATTTAACACCACTGACCCAAGCTTACATAAACACACCTGATTTACCAATTTGTTAAGTTCACAATAAATGGGTATTTTACACTCAAAAGTTTATAGCCAATTACGTTTTAATGAATGATTGCATTTTTGTGTGTCAAAGGCGACCGTACGTCTGGCGAAGGAGTTTTATGACTGTGAGGAGAAGGCCAAACGCTGCTCATTACCAGTACTGGCAGTGTGTTTTATGGTAGACCCTGACTGTGCCTTGGGTGCACCGACGACACCAGCCGATCACACACACATTTACTTACTTACTCACTCCACCGACAGACTATTACTACGTCGATAGATTCTCACATATATTCTTAACGTAATTAGTGAAGGTCGGCTGGTCTCCACACTCCCTCCCCTTCCCCGTGTCCACGGCGGCCACCACACACGTAGCCAAAGATCCATTTACAAGCTCCTTACACGTGTCTGTGCGCCCCGCCCACCATGCTCCGGACACACACACATTTCATCCTGTCCTCGGATGGGCGTGTGACTTGTGGCAGGTGTCGTCGCCCTTACCTTACGACCCAAGACAATGTTTCTTACCTACCGCTGTGTCGGACATTACTGCTGTCTTCCCTGCTGGCGGGGCACGTAGGTCGACCATCACACATAATGTTTACTTACAAAATACACAATAGTTTCCACCATTCAGGATGATGCAATAACTAACCTCCTGAGGATTTTTAGCTTTAATTATCGTCCTTCGAATGTTATTGTTTAAACCAACGTCCTTAAAGATTTATAGCTTAAACCGTCGTTAAAGGTTATAACAGCTGGGTTAAGTTCCCTGTCATCATCTTTTAGGATTTGGTTTGACATTAAAAATAACCATTATTCCCGTCTTTATATACAGCATTAACCCTAGGCCACATTATTCACCGTCTTGGCCACTAGTCTTGTTCATCATAGTTTAATACCGTCTCTTCACTATCCCGAGTTCAGACCAGTATCATCTGCATATCGAATATTTGATACTACTTTACCATTAACTTTTAGTCCTTCATCGTTTCTTATAACTTTTCTCATTATATATTTTTGATCGGTGATTATGCAGTCCTGGAGATAGCACGCAGCCCTTTCTAACTCCTTCCGAGGGTTAGGTTAAGTTAGGTTTTATTAATTAAGTAGATGATGATGATGTTAGGTTGTGTTAGGGATCTCTTGAAGGCTAGGAGTCCCCGCATATTTCGCTTGGTGATTAAGTACCTTAACTCTAAACGCGGGGTTAGGCTAGTTTAAGTTAGATTGAGTTAGGTTAGGTTACGTTAGGTTAAATTGGATTAAATTGGGTTAGATTAGGTTTTAATTAGGTTAGGTTTGGTTAGGTTGAAACAAGGGATGGCTCCTTAACTTTATGATATCCGGTTAATGTTAGGATAAGTGTTATAAAGATAGGGCAGGTTAATGTTTGGTTTGGTTTGGTTAGGTTAGCTTTGCGTTATGTTAGGTTACATTAGTTTAATGTTAGGTTAACTTAATGGACTAGGTGGCGAAACTGCGAATCATCCCCCCCCTCCCTCCCTCCCCACTCCACCTGCTGTTTGATAATTTTGATAAACGACCAAACAGGCAGACAGACAGAGATAAATACACGAATAAATATATAATGAAATGGACATACACTTAGACAGATGAATATATCAAATAGACAGACAGACACAAGACCCCCCAGGTTGGTATGTCATGGTCCTTCAGTGTGTGGTGATAAATGGCTCGGGTCTTGTGGGTCTGCGGGTCTCTGAATTTTCTAAAAGTTATTATTACTTTTTCTTCGTCAGTAATGTATAGGAGTGATGCTCAAGGTTCCTTTATTAACGGTGGGTCTCTCGCTCTCTCTCTCTCTCTCTCATATGATAAAAAACTGATCGACTTGTACCTGTGGTTCTTGTTTGTGTTTTAATTGTTAATTTAATACAACTTTTTATCTTATTTCTAATTTCTACTGTTGTTCCAGCCACATGTTGTATTGTTAATAATACTAATAATAATAATAATAATAATAATAATAATAATAATAATAATAATAATAATACGGTAATAATATAAATAATTATGATGATAATAATAATTGAGACGATAATTATTAAAATATGGAGGCAGGAGGAGGAAGAGGGAAGGAATGATGATAGTTGAGAAGATGACAATAGTAGTGATAATGCTGGTTGTGGTAGTGATGGTAATATTATACACGTAACAATAATAGTTGCCCTTCGTGTACGAGGATGGCCGGCCCTAGGGCCACCTAGGCGTGAATTTGTTTAAGGTGTTAGAATCTGTCGCCAACACCACAACCACACCCTAAGTTAACGAGTTGTATGACCCAGTTTCAATGAATAGTCCGAGAAGACCAGACAACTCGGCAACTGCACTGGCTAACCATTATTCCAGAATAAGATCCGCAAATCGATTAACATCCAGGTTCCCATTTACTGGTAAATAGAAAGTCAAATGACGTAAAAAAAAATGCTCATAGTTTCACTCTGTCCAGGAATCGAACACGGGTCCACTCGCTTGTAAGGCGAGCATGCTGACTATTACACCACAGGTTGCCAAAATTACGTTTAATAATTTTATTTTTTTTTTCGTGCTGGTCAAGCCCCGACCAGAGGTTAGCTAGACCCCCGGACAACTCTTTCGGAGCTTGACCAGCACGTGGTATTGGTATTATTATCTGGACTTGATTATATGTTACAAATTCACTTGTGAGTTTTCAATGTTTTGTTTTGTATAATATTTACTTATTCTAAGCTAAATGTTAACAAATAAATGACTTAGAAAATACGAAAACAAACAAATAAAAGTGGAACTCCACCTAATATATACTGTATGTTACGCTAAATAGGGATAATTGGCCATTAGTGATAACTTCTATGTATTTCTCTTTTCTGGAAGCTTTTGACTGGCCATAAACGATCCTGTAGATCATAAATATACATATAAATGAATACCTTCATGCATAATGTAACCTGACCAGACCTAACCTAACTTAACCTAATCTAGCCTAACCTAACCTAACGTAACCTAACGTAATCTAGCCATCTTCTTGTTCTTGTTCTTGTTCTTCTTGTTCTTGTTCTTGTTCTTGTTCTCCTCCTCCTCCTCCTCCTCCTCCTCCTCCTCCTCCTCCTCTGCTTTATATCATCATCAACTAAATTAAAATTCAAACGCCTTAACCTTACACACTGTGACCCTGGGTTGGAGAGGGGGGATGGGGAAGGGCGGGGGAAGACTCACCTAAATCACCCAGCAGGCACTTTGTGACACCCAACAAGTGCGTGGGGGCAGTTTTCTCGCCAGATCTAGACCAGTGGGCAGTGTTAACCCCCAAAGGTCACCGAGGCAGGAGTGACCTTTGCGAAGTTTTTGGATTATAAATAGTGTTGTAGGAGGTGGTGGTGGAGGTGGTAGGTTAGTGAAGTCCTTGGTGGTGGTGGTTTGTTGAAGAGGGTCTGTTTTTTTATTGTTTTTATGTTTGATTGTTTTTATGTATGTATGTTTGTTTTAGTGTTTGTTTGTTTGTTTTGTTTTATTCTTCGTTTGTTCGTTTTATTGTTTGTTTGTTTGATTGTTTGTTTGTTGGTATGTTTGTTTTATTGTTTTTATGTTTGTTTTTTAGAATGATGTTTTTTGTGGTGTCATTATTGTTTGTGTTGTGTTGTTGCTTGCTTGTTTGTTTGTGATGTGTTGTTTGTTTGTGGTTGGTGTGTGTATGTGTGTGTGAGAGAGAGAGCGAGAGAGAGAGAGAGAGAATGAGAGAGAGAGAGAGAGAGAGAGTATCAACACAATTTCCATACCATATATTTACCAACAACTTTGTCATAACGTAACAGTGAGCCAGGGACTCTCTCTCTCTCTGTCTCTCTCTCTCTCTCTCTCTCTCTCATGATAAAAAACTGATCGACTTGTACCTGTGGTTCTTGTTTGTGTTTTAATTGTTAATTTAATACAACTTTTTATCTTATTTCTAATTTCTACTGTTGTTCCAGCCACATGTTGTATTGTTAATAATAATAATAATAATACGGTAATAATAATAATAAAAATATTGATGATAATAATAATTGAGACGATAATTATTAAAATATGGAGGCAGGAGGAGGAAGAGGGAAGGAATGATGATAGTTGAGAAGATGACAATAGTAGTGATAATGCTAGTTGTGGTAGTGATGGTAATATTATACACGTAACAATAATGGTTGCCCTTCGTGTACGAGGATGGCCGGCCCTAGGGCCACCTAGGCGTGAATTTGTTTAAGGTGTTAGAATCTGTCGCCAACACCACAACCACACCCTAAGTTAACGAGTTGTATGACCCAGTTTCAATGAATAGTCTGAGAAGACCGGACAACTCGGCAACTGCACTGGCTAACCATTATTCCTGAATAAGATCCGCAAATCGATTGACATCCAGGTTCCCATTTCCTGGTAAATAGAAAGCCAAATGGCGTAAAAAAAAATGCTCATAGTTTCACTCTGTCCGGGAATCGAACACGGGTCCACTCGCTTGCAAGACGAGCATACTGACTATTACACCACAGGTTGCCAAAATCACGCTTAGTAAAAATAATTTTTTTTTTTTCGTGCTGGTCAAGCCCCGACCAGAGGTTAGCTAGACCCCCGGACAACTCTTTCGGAGCTTGACCAGCACGTGGTATTGGTATTGTTATCTCGACTTGATTATATGTTACAAATTCACTTGTGAGTTTTTCAATGTTTTGTTTTGTATAATATTTACTTATTCTAAGCTAAATGTTAACAAATAAATGACTTAAATAATACGAAAACAAACAAATAACAGCGGAACTCCACCTAATATATACTGTATGTTACGCTAAATAGGGATAATTGGCCATTAGTGATAACTTCTATGTATTTATCTTTTCTGGAAGCTTTTGACTGGCCATAAACGATCCTGTAGATCATAAATATACATATAAATGAATACCTTCATGCATGATGTAACCTGACCAGACCTAACGTAACTTAACCTAATCTAGCCTAACCTAACCTAACGTAACCTAACGTAACCTAACGAAATCTTCTTCTTCTTCTCCTCACATGCATTATTTCATTTTCAACCCAATTAAAATTCGAACGCCTTAACTTTACACACCGTGGTCCTGAGTTGTGGGTGGAGAGGGGGATGGGGGGATTGTTGGGGGAGGGCGGGGTGAGACTTCTATGTTTGTCTTTGATACCCCCAAAATGTTCTACACTACTGAGGGTACACACAAACACTTATTATCTTGAAATAGGTTCTTATTCTCGTAAGGGAGATATACAGAGGAACAAAGAAACTGGCTTCCACACCATAAGGACTAGTGATCTCAACTACCTGTATCACTCCGCGCTGGCATGTACAGATACCAGCATTCACAAGCTGAATACATAATATGTAAATATGATAATTCACATACATAACATGGTGCATAATAAATGGAAATATTTCATAGGATTAATACATTTTCTGTAATACTTTACTATACATAATTAATAGAGTAATATAAGAATACACAGCTTAAGGTACTACTTCGTGTCCATATTATACACCTCCCTCCCCCCTATACGCTCATAGTTTCATCTTGAGCGGACCTTTTGTTTCTGAGCCGCTCGGACCTGCGGAGTACCGGGGCAGAAACACAAGGTGGGGACGGATTTACTGTAAAGACATCACATTAGGGGACTCTACTGGGGAAGGGTCAACACTAGGCAGCTCCACAGGTCGGAGGAAACGACGGTTCCTCAACCATACTCTACCACTCGGAAGAGGCACTTGGTAGTCCCTGGACCGGCCAATTCCCATGACAACCCCAACCTTGTCCCAGCGGTGAGATACCTGATCTTGAATCCTGACCTGCTGGCCGATACTCAACCTGGGAAGGGGGCGGGCATGACAGTCGTACCGAACAGCGACATTTGCGGCTCGTTCTGCTGCACGGCGGTCATATTCTTCAGTCTTGGCTTGCCATTCTTGAGAAAATGACTTCGGGTGGGCAGGAACACAAGACCTGAGATGATATCCACATAGAACCTGGGCTGTGGAGCGTCCGGTGAAGTTCGGAGTGTTGCGTAACTCTAACAAACCTCGATCGAAGTCCTCGCAGTCGATATTTCCTGAGGGTGACACCCTAAGGATCAGGTGTTTAACAGTCTTGACTGCGGCTTCAACGTGTCCATTCGCCTGGGGGTAGTGGGGCGAGGTCACGACATGACTGACTCCCCAACGGTCCATGAAGTCCCGGAACTCGTGGCTGGTGAACTGGGGTCCACCATCAGTCCTGAGGCGGAGGGGAACACCAACTTCTCTGAAGTAATGTCTGAAATTCCGGATGGTAGCAGTAGCCGTTGTATCACTACCACAGGGGACGACAACAGGCCATCCAGACAATCGGTCGGCAATGACGAGGAAGGACTTCCCTGCCACTGCAAAGAAGTCGGCCGACACAGACTCGAAGGGTCTTGAAGGGTTATCGTCGCACATTAAAGGTTCCTCTTGCTGGCTGGGTTGCAGAATCTGGCACGGCTCACAGGCACGGACGGTACTTGCAATGTCCGAATCGATTCCGGGCCAAAATACAGTCTGCTTAGCCCGTCGCTTGGTGGCCTCCATTCCTCGATGGCAGTCGTGAAGGCGGTTCAAGGTACGGCGGCGTAGGGCAGCAGGAATGACTACTCGTGGACCATACAAGACGAGGTCTCCGTCACAATAGAGGTCCTCTCGTATCTTCCAGTACGGGAGTAGCGATTCATGAAGGTCGTATCGGTTAGATGGAAATCCCTGGGACACACAGTCGACGAGCCGGATATAGGAAGGGTCGGCCCGGGCTGCGGTGCGGAGATCTTCAAGGGTCTTGTCTGCATCCGGTGCTGTAGACTCTTCTGATGTGAAGACAGCCTTCAATGAAACTACTGACTTGAGGGATGCAGCAGCTGTAGAACACAACATCTCGTCCTCTGGGGTGAGGCGACTGACAGGGGCGCGGGACAGGGCATCCGGGATGCACATTAGCTTACCGGCACGCCACACAGCCGTGAAGAGATAAGGCGAGAGCTTCTCTTTCAAACGTTGAAGGCGAGGATTCTCTACTGCAACCAAAGAGTAGTGATTGATAATAGGTATAAGAGGGCGATGATCCGTGAAGAGGGTGAAATGCTGAAGTCCTATCAGGTAGAAGCGGCACTTCGCCATCGCCCAGACAACAGCCAACATCTCCAGCTCAATCGTGGCATATCGGGTCTCAGCGTCCGTCAGGAACCGGGATCCAAACTGAATTAAGCGGAGTTGTCCACCGCCATGGTCCTGCAGAAGGGCGTAATCAACGCCGTAGAGTCTGGAGGTGTCAGTCTGGAGGACGGTGGGTACGGCTGGGTCGTAACAGGCGAGGACAGGTGGACTTAAGAGGGCTTGCTTGTCTCGCTGGAAGGCCTCTTGATGATCTGGGGTCCACAGGAATGTCCTCCTGGGGCTCAGCAGGGGGCGTAACGGCTGGGCTGCGGCGGAGATGTCAGGTGAAAATTCAGCCAGCTGATTGACCAGACCCAAAAAAGAACGGAGGTCTGTCAGGTTGGCAGGGGTTGGAAAATCTCTGATTCCACTTAATTTCTCCGGGTCTGCTGAGAGAGTGTACCCACAGAAGATCACTGATGGTGCGGCGACTACAAACTTGTCAGCGTTGAGGGTAATCCCTTACTTTCGACATCTGGTGAGAACTTCATATATTCGGGAGAGGTGGGCACAGTAGTCTTCGTCATGGAGTAAAATATCATCAACCACCTTGACACAATTCGTGACTCCTTGAAGGGCCGCGTCACCACGTTGACAGAATGCATCGCCCGTAGCGGCAAATCCCATGGGGCCTCTGCAATACTGATATCTTCCATATGGTGTGATGAATGTAGTCAAATGCTGGTCTTCTTCGGCCAACTCGATCTGCCAATAACCACATAAGGCGTCCATCGTTGTAAAAAACTTCGCCTTCGGGTCCACATTTCGAACAGCTGCGAAGGGTGTGGGTGAAGGGTGGGCTGGACGGGAAACTTGCTGGTTACGTTTTGACACATCGGTGGTGATCCGTACTCCACCACGAGGTTTGGCGACGGGGACGAGAGGGTGGCACCAAGGTGAAGGTTCGTCTCCGGCCGGCTTGATGATTTCCTGAGCAACCATGGAGTCAAGCTCTTGTCTAACTAGCTCCTTGTAGGCGTGAGGAATCAAACGAGGGGTGTGGATGGCAAAAGGTGTGGCACCATCCTTAAGATGAATCTTCATAGGTGGACCCACCATCGGCTTGAGTGGTGTAGATCCCAAAGATTTCTTCGTAACCAACACGTCAGCAAACTCCTTGAGAAGGTAAGCTCTTGCATCAGAAGGGGACGTGTTTGTAGAGATAGGGAGTTCCTTCAACCTGTTGACATGGGTGACCTTTAAAATAGGTTTGGGGAATTCCTTGGAAATAATGGCCAACTCTTGACAAGGGCCATATGATAAAAGCGGAGTCGGGATCCCATCATGAACATCAATCCGGGCTGAGCAAGACTGCTTACCAAAGGTAAGAGTAGCTGTCTGACCGCCGCCAATTATTTGTTGTCGTTATGGGGTCTAAAAAAACAGCGGCCAGATCAGAACTGTTGTCTAATTGCGGTAATAATTCAATCTTCATCTCTACATAATTGGTTTGATAACAAGAATAATGATTAAGGCAGTGTCAAGGTAACTGGTTCAGGGTGTGTGTGTGTGTGTGTGTGTGTGTGTGTGTATTACATAGTGTGCAGCTTATTAGTCACACACACACACACACACACACAGGACCTCTTTACACTATAACCACCACCACACCACAACCATACCAAAACCACCACCACTCCACCACACCACAACCATACCAAAACCACCCCCACACCACCACTCCACCACAACCATACCAAAACCACCCCCACACCACCACTCCACCACACCACAACCATACCAAAACCACCCCCACACCACCACTCCACCACACCACAACCATACCAAAACCATCCCCACACCACCACTCCACCACACCATAACCACTACTCAAGTCCATCCCCACACCACCACTCAACCACACCATAACCACTACTATACCACCACCACACCACCACCACACCACAACCACCACACAAGCACCACCACACAACCACCACCACACAACCACCACCACACCATAACCACTACTATACCACAACCACCACACAACAAATACCACCACATAAATACTACCACTACATCACAACCACCACTACACCACAACCACCACCACACCACACCACAACCACCACCACACCACAACCACCACCACACCACAACCACCACACAACAAATACCACCACATAAATACTACCACTACACCACAACCACCACTACACCACAAACACCACCACACTACATCCACCACATAACCACCACCACACCATAACCACCGTCACACCACAACCACCACACAACAAATACCACCACATAAATACTACCACTACACTACAACCACCACACAACCACCACCACACCACAACCACCTCACAACCACCACCACACCATAACCACCACCACACCACAACCACCACGCAACAAATACCACCACATAAATACTACCACTACACCACAACCACCACTACACTACAACCACCACTACACGACAACCACTACCACACCACAACCACCACCACACCACAACTACCACCGCACCACAACTACCACCGCACCACACACTAGATAATGAGGCAACTTTTTGCCCGAGTCGATAGTCTGTGATGTGTACGACTTTTAATTGTTGACATTTTAAGTGTTTATGTTGTATCACTCACACCACATACTGCCAGTGAGACGCTCTCGTGTTTAATAAATGGTTGCCCCTCGTGTAACGAGGATGGCCGGCCCAAGGGTCACCTAGGCCTGAATTTGTTTAAGGAGCGTGTCAAGGAATAGTGCGAGAAGACCTGCCAATTCGCCAACTGCACTGGCGAACCATTACCCCGGAATACGATTAGTAAATCTATTAACAATCAGGTTCCCAATTACTACTGGGTAGACAGAGGCAAATGCTTAAAGAACCTTGCCCATAGTTTAACCATGCCGGGGGATCGAACCCAGGTCCGCTCGCTTGCGAGGCGAGCTTGCTTGACCATTACACCACAGATACGAACACGTACGGCTCACCTGAAGATTAGTCCCTGCAGTTTATTTTACCCTAAGATTAACCTCTAACACTTTTTGGGGAGATTAAGTTGGGTTGGGTTAATTTAGATTAGATTAGGTTAGGTTAGATTATAATTAGGGTGGTTAATCTTAAGGTGAAATAGCTGGACTAATCTTCGTTGATCCCATACAGTCAAGTTAACAAAATGCAAGCTGTATGGGATTAGATTTTACTATTAATCTATGTACTGTTACCAAACATAACATAATGTAACGTAACGTTACGTAATGTAACGTAACGTAACGTAATTTATAATAGAATAATATAAAAAATTTAAAACTTAAAACTCATGAAAAAATACAGCAAACGAAAAAGAAAAATGATTTATCGATGTATTATTATTATTATTATTATTATTATTATTATTATTATTATTATTGTTATTATTATTATTATTATTATTATTATTATTATTATTATTATTATTATTATTATTATTATTATTATTATTATTATTATTATTATTATTATTATTATTATTATTATTATTATTATTATTATTATTATTAAGCCCTAGTACATCGAATATTGTTAAGCCACCAAAGAATTACTAAAAATTTTGTTTTTTCCTACACCACTCAGTTTGAGTGTTCAGCCCCGCCCACTGACTACCGACCAGCCGCCATCATATTAATAACTTTCATTTTGTTTTAATTTAGTATTATTTCATAATAGATAAAAGCGTAAATCGGTTGTGATATCTGCTATTATAAATTAATTAACGAATTTATATATTGTTACGTAGTACTATCTTATATATCGGTTCGGTAATATTAGAAAAGTGGGATCTTTTTTAAGCGGAGTTTAAATGGCTGCCGGTGGACGTGTTGTTGTCAACTAGGGAAAGGATTTAAAGTGTAAGTTAACATGAACAACAGTGCCTTAGCGTGTGACTAAAAAGGATTAAAGTTTTTATGAGAATGCCAAGAAGAGACGACAGTGCTCTGATATACAGTAGAGTTTAGACTAAAAATGGTTGAAAACTTAGCAAAAGGATGGTCGTCAGGGCTCTGATTCGGTTGTTTGGGTAGAGCGAAGTAATCATTCGTCCTTTTAATTAGAAATGAACAGTACAAAATAAATGGAATGTTTTCTATCAGCGGTTCAGAAACAGTTGCATTCCAAATAACAAGATGTATATAAAAAACTGCCGACAAAGCGGTGCTCTTTAAGGGAAGATAATGCACCAAGTCTGTAAGAGAAAGTTCACCTGACCATGACATCAGCCCGCAGTGTCTGCCTCCTAACGCCCCTGGTATGTTATAGTCAATGAATCAAGGGATCATTGCACATTTGAAGAAGCTTAACACGCCAAAGCCTCTTAATGGCATGTTCAATGCTGGTGAAGGTGGTGATCTCGACGCTGCACGAGGCTCCTGGATAAATTACAATATTTATCACACCATCACTGAACCCCGAGTCCTAGCCAGACGTTACACAAGCTACAGGTAATAGTGTTGTGGTGCAAACTATGGCCTTCAGTGGTAAATGAGTTAGAGGTTCACTGATTCAACTGTAGAAATCAAGTATCCTTGAAATAGTAAAATTGTTCCAGGGTTTGATGTCATGGACACCCAGGACCTAGATAATAAGCCTTGTGAAGTGTGAGAATCACATACAGCAGAGTTAGTTCACCCAGTTGTGGATGTGTTTTCCTAACTTTGCTGTTGGGGAAGTAAAGGTGGTCGAGTGTAGTATTGGTCACATTACCTTGTATACCTACAAAAAGCTTAACTCTCACCATGTTGTATCCATACTGACCTTAACAACTCGCCAGGCTTATGTGATCCACATTCACAAGAGAAGTAATTTTTCCCTGCCTTCGAACTGACTGACGAGGACACTAACCTGGCAAGGGGATTATAGGCACAAACCCACTTTAAGAGAAGTAAAAAACATGAATGACAAGTCTCTCGAGTCACTGAGGACCTGACCACCCACCACCAGCACCTGTACCACTTAGTCATACCGTAAGTGCAAACAGTCATTAGTGCATATTTTGGCAACGATGTGTTTTTGGGCGCGGCCTTAATGACAACAGACAAAACGAACCAATTAAACCAAACCTAAAGATCTTGAGATATTTTAAAGTTGAATTTGGTTGGGTGGTTTTGCTTATCGTCATTATCAGTTTAGTCATGATTAGACCAGAACCTACAATGGATAAATTCAAACAGTGATGGATAAATTCAAACAGTGATGGATAAATTCAAACAGCAAGCATTTTTTAGCAGAATTTCATATTCCAGGATATAACCTATTTAAATTTGACAGAGTAGGAAGGAGAGGTGGCGGTGTAGCAGTGTATATCAGGGTGTCATTAAAAAGCTGCAATAAATCAAACATTAAAACAAATAGCGACAATGAAAGTATTTGGGTAGAGATTGGTGAGGGCAGTGAATCCGTAGTCATTGGTGTTATATATAGACCACCTAATTTGAGTAGGAACGATGGTAAATTGCTATGGGAGGAAATAAAGAAGGCATCTGATAGAAACAATGTATGTATTCTTGGCGATTTCAACTTTTCAGGCATAGATTGGAAAAATCAACTTAGCGATAATGAATCTGAAGATTTTCTAGAAGTAGTACAAGATAGTTTTGTATATCAATTCATAAACTCGCCCACTAGAGGAAATAATATCCTCGATTTAGTTCTCAGTAATAATGAAAATCTAGTAAAAGATGTTGAGATTGGAGACGAACTAGGGAACAGTGATCATAAAGCCATATATTTTAACATAATATGGGATGGCAGGAAGAAGGAAAATTCGGCCTTGATCCCGGATTTTAGGAAGGCTAATTACGGTAGCTTAAGGAGAGACCTAAGGGATGACCCTATGGTCAAAAGATTAATCCCCCCCACACCTCCGAAAACTGTCAACTTAGGACGGGATAACCCCGAATTTAATTTAGCAGCTACTTATGAACAATTTATTGCGACAATCAATAATGCCCAAAATAAACACATCCCTAAAAGAAAATTCAGATCGATACGAAATCAACCAAAAATGGATGAATAATAGACTCTTAGATCTTCAGGGAAAAAGAAAGGAGTATATAGAAAAGTTAAGAAAGGCGAAAAATCACTTTACTTGGTTACTATCAGAACCTAACAACAAGACAGGTAAACAGAAATTAGGAAAGCAAAAGAGAAATTATGAATCAAGGTAGCAAACGAATCGAAAAATAACCCCGCAAAGCTTTTATCAACTGTATAAATCAAAAGGTTAGAGATACAATAGGTCCTTTAAACTACGACAGGAGAATGACTGATGATGAGTTAGAAATGTAGCACGCTAAATAGTCATTTTCTTTTCGCTCCGTATTCAAAATGAAAACCTTAGCACAGTTTCCAGAAGTTCATAAGGTTATATAACGACAGTATAGAAATATGTTGATGAATATCAATATTACTAGTAACGATGTGCTTAAAGTAATTAACAAACTGAAGCCTCATAAATCGCCTGGTCCAGACGAGGTATATGCTAGAATATTAAAAGAATGTAGAGATGAGTTGAGTAATCCATTAGCAGTTTTATTTAATAAGTCACTAGAATCGGGCCTAGTGCCAGAAGCTTGGAACTTGCAAATGTAGTTCCGATTTTCAAAAAAGGTGATAAATCAATTGCATCAAATTACCGTCCCATTAGTCTCACGTCAATCATAGGCAAGTTGCTAGAGTCAATTATTGCTACAAAAATCAGAAGCCACCTTGAAACATTCAACTTAATTCATTCTTCTCAGCATGGGTTCACCCAGGGACGTTCTTGTCTCACAAATTTGCTTAGCTTTTTCTCAGAAGTATATGAAGCGGTAGATAATGATAAGTCATATGATATAATTTATTTAGATTTCAGTAAAGCATTCGATAGAGTCCCTCATGAGAGATTGATAAGGAAGGTAGAAGCACATGGAATAGGTGGATCAGTATTAAAATGGATTAGGTCTTGGTTAACTGGTAGGAAACAAAGAGTCAGCATAAATGGATTAAAGTCAGACTGGGTGCGGTCAAAAGGAGTTCCCCAGGAATCTGTATTAGGCCCCTCTGCTGCTTGTTATATTCATTAATGATCTTGATTTAGGCATAACTAGTAGGATTAGTAAATCGGCAGATGATACTCAAAATGTGGGGAGAGAGGATAAATTCAGACAGTGACTTTGAAATCTTCTAAAGAGATCTAGATACCTTACATGAGTGGTCAGTAGACTGGCAAATGAATTTTAATACTGATAAATGCAAGGTACTACAGATAGGGAAGACGAATACAAACGTTAAGCAAACTAGGTAACACGGAAATAGAAAACTCAGTTTGTGAAAAAGATCTAGGTGTATTTGTTAGCAACGACTTGAAACCTAGAAAACAATGTATTAGCGTTCGCAACAAGGCAAACAGGATTCTTGGGTTCATATCTAGATCTGTGAGTAACAGAACTGCTGACGTTATCTTGAAACTTTACCTAGCATTAGTGAGGCCACACATGGATTATGCGGTTCAGTTCTGGTGTCCTTATTATAGAATGGACATAGATTCCCTGGAGAGAGTACAAAGAAGAATGACAAAAATGATCCATAATATTAGAAACCTTCCATATGAGGAAAGACTGAAAAGCTTAGGCTTGCATTCATTAGAGAGGCGTAGAGTTAGGGGAGATATGATAGAGGTGTACAAGTGGGTAAGTGGGATTAACAAGGGTAAAATTGAAGATGTTCTGAAGCTCAGTAATAACGAAATAACTAGAACAAATGGCTTTAAATTAGATAAATTCCGATTCAGAAAGGATATAGGCAAGCACTGGTTTGGTAATAGAGTTGTGGATATGTGGAATAGGCTACCGAGTGCTATAGTAGGATCGGGGACGCTAGGGAGCTTCAAGACGAAGTTGGATAGGCACATGGAAGTGCTGGGATGGGTGTGAAAGGGATCTGCCCTGTATGGGCCAGTCGGCCTCCTTCAGTGTCCCACTTTCTTATGTTCTATGTTCTACATTGTTGTCAGAAATTTGTCATGAATAATTAATTTTAATAATTGTTAAGATCATTATCGCAGTCTTTAGCACACTGGGGGCCATGGCCCCCCAGCAAAATTTAGGGGGCCATAAGCTGAGGCTATGTACACATAAAAATCCCAAGCCGCACCACACTAGAACAGCCAGTCAGCAGCTGAGCCAGCCAGAGATATGGATTGGGAGAGGGGGGGCCATGGATAAGGATCATATATGAAAAGTGGGTAATGATCAGAAAAAGTTTGGGAACACCATGGCACCTGCAGTATCATACACTTATATTAAAACAAACTAAACCAACCAACTAAACCTACCTAATCTAACATTACCTAATATAACCGAACCTAACCTAACTTTACTTGGTAAAGATTCGAAAAAGGTCACTTTATCGCATTTTCGTCGGAAATTTATATTCTTCGATTTTTTTTATACTTTGAGATTTCACTTGAAAATTTTATTTTTATCGCACAGAGTGGGCAGGGCTTTGAGGTAAAGGGAAATCGTGAGGTAAAACACGCAAAACGCTGACGAAATTAAACCTAACTGTTACGTTTTAAATGCAGGAAAGTGGCTTTCTTACCGTAGAACTCGGATACCTTCACACTGGTTACTCACCCAAGAGATTATGGTGTATCACTACGTAGAATTTTGCTCTGCTTCCGGCATTCAATGCGTTATGTACTTGATAAATGATGGTTTAATGAATTCCACTAACTTCCAACATCCATCTAAGTTATTGGTTATAGTTTGTCATAACCAATCAGTCATTACCCTTGGTAATAATAATAATAGAGGGATCACAGATACGGGCAGATGATTGCACTTACGTTTATTTGGCACAATTCCATACACTAGACTTATAATTTGCATGGATAGGTCAGTCACTCACATTCACGCCACAGTACCGTAAGTTATAAGGGAGAGTTTGTCAACCTGGTAAATTAATCGTTTAGATCTATTAGGCCGGCCTGGAGTGCTCTTGTAGCAAACAGGCCCTCACCATTGATCACTTCCTTTACAGGACGTGTTAACTTGTCGCTGGACTTAACAAAAAAAATCTCGGGGATTTGCACACACAGACCCGTAGCACTGGTAGGACTGTATGGCCCCTGATCTTAAGTCCGCGGAGCAGGAGGTCTTCTCTAACCCAAGGTCTAAAGCCCACTGGCTAAATTTGCTTTTTTTTGAGGCGTGAAGCGATGAACAGTACACCACTGTCTCACTGGCCTGCCCCTCCCCCCCCTACATGTCCCAGTTATGGCTGGCCGGGTGCCTTATCTCTACCGTAAACAAACATTTGGGATGGGTTGTGCGGGAGGCCCAACGCAACCCATGACAATCGCCCCTACTAAGAAAAATTTTTCTCTTGGAGAATAAATTTTCACCACCTGTATACAATCAAGAGAATGCCTAGCCCAGACACACAATTCGACATTCACACTGTGGTGTGTGTGTAACACTAACACTGCAACGGAATGTAGTCGCCAATCGCCACTGAGGGAAAACCTCAACATTTACTTTATTTTTTTTTCTGGCTGGAGGAAAACTCCGCGGCGAGGGTGACAATTCCCGAGCAATAGTTCTTGCTAAGCGTAAGCACGCTACATTTACATTAGAGCAACGTGTTGTGTGGTGTAGGGTATGTAGACATTGTTTAGGTGGCACAGGTGTTGTGTTATGTTCTCAAGTGTAGAAGGGTGTGAGAAAATTATACATAACATATGACGAACCGCCAGACGCTTGGAGGCTCGAGTCGACTGGAGTCTAGACCAACTCCACACTCATTTGGGAAGGTGACCTCTCAATCAGTTGCTCTGGTTCCGCCACAAGTCGAGATAGGAGGTCAGCCCCCACATTCAGGCTGCCCTTGATGTACCGGAGGACGAAGTTGAACTGCTGGAGATACAGTGCCCACCGCATCAGACGAGCATTTGCATTCTTAGATGGTCGGAGGCTGGTGAGCGGCATGTGGTCTGTCTCCAACACAAACTCACCTCCGTAGAGATAGTAGTAGTACTTCTTGATGCCTTCCACCACTGCCAGAAGTTCCTTCTCGACCGTGCTGTAATTCCTCTCTGCAGGTTTCAACTTGCGACTGTGATACGCAACTGGAAAAACCTCGCCGTCTGCCTCTTGTAGTAGCACTGCGCCAACCCCATCCTGTGAAGCATCGGTCCGGAGGATGAAAGGCTCTTCCTTCCTCACCAGTTGAAGGATGGGTTGCTTGCATAGCAGGTTCTTGAGGGCACTGAAAGAATCCTCTTGTTCAGGTCCCCATTGCACCTTGTTAGATGCATGTTTCTTGAGCAGGTCGGATAAAGGGAGAGCCACCACGGCAAAGTTTGGGATGAAGTTCCGGTAGTACCCTACGAGGCCCAGAAATGACCTCACTTGTTTTTTTGTAGTGGGCCGTGGTGCATCTTGGACCTTTTTGATCTTCTCATTCTGACAGGTGCAGCGTCCTCCGCCGACAGTGTGCCCGAGGAACTGTACTGCAGCCTGACCGATCTCGCACTTGCTTGGTTTCACGGTCATGTTTTTGTGTTGGAACCTCCGGAACACCTCCTCTAAGAGTTCCAGGTGTTCCTCAAATGTTGCTGAATGGATTAACACATCATCCACAAATGCCTCAACTCCCTTGATGCCGTTTAGGACTTGCCTCATGACACGGTTGAAGATGGCAGGGGAGTTTGTGAGACCAAAGGGAAGGACTCTGTACTGATAGAGACCCCCTGGCGTACCAAAGGCTGTGATCTGCCGACTCTTCGGGTCCAGTGGGATTTGGAAGAACCCCTTGGTCAGATCAAGTTTGGTAAATAACTTGGAACCAGCTATTCTTGAAAAAATAGTTTTCTGATCACACATAGGTTCAGCATCCACCTGGGTAATGGCATTTACTCTCCTATAATCCCCACAGATCCTGACACCCCCATCCTTTTTTCGGACGACTACCATAGGACTACAGTATGGAGACGATGATTTCTCGATGATTCCCACTGCTTCCATTTCCTCAATTTCTTGTTTGACAGTGTCCAGTAGTCGCATAGGTATAGGATAGGGCTTTACCCGAACAGGTGTAGGGCTGGTCAGTTCAATAGTGTGACAGTCGACCCGGGCAACTCCTGGCTTATCAGAGGAGATGTCCTTGTAGCGATGCAACAGAGAGCCAATGGCATCTCGTTCCTCTGCTGATAGATTTCCGTTCACCTCAACGTCCGTGAAAGTCTCACTCTGGCGGGAGCGTGCAGTGACAGGCCCATCCTCCTCATCACTGTCAGAGATCACTGTGGCAGCACAAGTTACCCCTGAATCACACTGGGAAGGCTCGTCCCTGTCTTCCTCAGTGGAGACTGTACCCCCGATCGGTGACTGGAAGTATTTCTTCAGCATGTTGATGTGGAACTTCTTTCGTCGAGATCCCACCTGGACGATGTAAGTCAGATCCGAGACACGCTCTGCAATGTCGAATGGACCTTTCCACTGAGCCAGTAACTTATTGCGCATCGTAGGCAACAGAACCAGGCACTGATCACCTTGCTTGAAACAACGAAGCTTGGCCTTCTTGTCATAGTAAGTCTTCTGGACCTCTTGAGCCTTTATCAGCTCTTGCTTTGCCAGTTGACAGGTTTCTTGGAGACGATCAGCTAAGTCAATGACATATGTATAAGTGGTCTTGACTTCCGGATCTGATTCCTCATCATCCCACAGTTCCCGAAGAACCTGTAGTGGTCCCCGGACGGACCTGCCGTACATAAGCTCGAAAGGAGACACCTTGAGCGAGCTCTGTGGCGCCTCCCGGTACGCGAACAGAAGTGGGGCAATGTAGCGCGGCCACTCCTTAGGTTGTTCGGCTGCCATCCTCCTGAGCATTTTCTTCAGCGTCCCATTAAACCTCTCACAGAGTCCGTTGCACATCGGGTGATAGGGTGTTGTCTTTAGCCCCTTTACCGATAGCAACCGCAACAACTCCTCCATCATGGCAGAAGTAAACTGGGTCCCCCTGTCACTGAGGACTTGTTTGGGAATACCAACCCGACAGAAGATTTCCAACATGGCTTCTGCAACAGTCGTGGCCTCAATGTTCCTCAAGGGCACAGCCTCGGGCCACCTCGTGCTAAAGTCCACCAAGGTGAGAATATACTTTGCCCCATCGCTCGCCCTTGGGTTTATCGGCCCTACAATGTCCACCGCCACCCTCTCAAAGGGTTCAGAGATCAGTGGGAGGGGCCGTAGTGGTGCAGGCGGAACTCGCCCTCGATCACTGGTTTTCTGGCACACATCACAAGAGCGGACTAGCCTGGTGATCTCCTGGCCCATCCTTGGCCAGAAGAACGCTGCACTGATACGGTCAAAGGTCTTCTTTTTACCCATATGACCGCCAAGAGCAGTGCAATGACCTAGCTTGAACACAGCCAGGCGGTACTTGGAAGGAACCACGAACTGTAGTCGTGTTTCACCCAGAGACGTCACAGTCTCTCGGTAGAGACGGTTCCTCTTCTTTACGAACCTCGTTCGATTCCCAAATGTCTCCTTGATGGTCCCAACTATCAAACTCTTGTGTACCGAAGTGAGCGTGCTGTCGTCCTCTTGCTCTTGGACGACATCCTGACTATTGATGAGATCAGACGATGTGCCAATAGCCAATGGGGTGACTCGAGGTTTTGTTTGGGCCATACCCCGAGTGACTGCAGCAGCATTAACTTGGGTCAAAGCGGCAGCATCAGTTTGGGTTGCAGCATCCACTGCACAACTGTTTCTTGCTCCCTTGATATTCCCAATGATGAGATCGTATATAGGTTCCCTCATGACTGCTGCAGTGACCCAACCTGAGAAGAAGGGGGTGTCCACCTCAATCTTGGCCACTGGAACCGTTTGAATGTAACTATTGGCTAATTTAACACTTACTTGTGCTCCGGTGTATTGATGTTGCCCCACCAATTCCTTCCTGACAATACAGCCCGATGCCCCACTATCTCACATGACAGTCGCTGGAACTCCTCCAACGTATCCAGGTTTAACAAGAAATGTGGGGTGACCCCTCGAGGAGAGGTTGGAGGCGGCAGTTAGTCAGTAGGGGTGTTGGGGTAGACATGATTCGGTATGAGCCCCTGCTTCAGGTTGCATGACGATCGGCCCTGCTGGAAGGTCAGGCCACTCCCCGCCCACAGTTTGAACACCGGAGGCTTCCTGCTGCTGGTCTCTTTGTGGATTATTATTGCTGGCACCTTGGCCTACGAATTGAGCCACGGCGGCTTCCTGCCGCCGGTTCCATCGTGGATTGTTGGTCTGGCGCCAACTGTCCTGATACTTCGGGGGGCCTTGGTGCTGTTTCTGTTGCTGTCTTTGCGGTTGTGGTTGCTGGTTATTTCCTTGTTGCCTGGGTGGGTTCGGTGGCTGTTTCTGTAGAGGTTGTTGACTTTGTTGGTTATCTGTCGACTCCCTGTTCGACCACCGCCTCCGAGTGTGGTACCCGAAAGCGCTGAAATGAGCGTCTGATTTGCTTGCCATTTCCTTCGACGTCTTGACTCCATTAGCCCTGATTTGAGCCACAAGTTCAGGGGGACAAGACCTTTCTAACTGCGTGCGCACCATTAAGTCTATAACCCCTTCCATGGACTTGGGGGTTTCATCCTTACTCATCCACTGAGCCACATAGTCCCTTAAACGATCCCGGAACTGTGCAACCGTTTCATTTTCTTCCAACATTGCCCTGTAGAACTGATGCCTGGCCTGCTCAGTAGTCAGCCCATATGCCCGCAGCAGTGCAGACTTCATGTCAGGGAATTTATTTTCAGGATGCTCTAGTCGTCGAAGAATCCCTAAAGCTTTCCCATCAAATAGGCTCAGGAACTCAAATTCCTTAATGCTGTCATCAAGCTCGTAGGCTTCTGCGAGATGCTCAAACCGGGAAATGTACATTTCCATGGATTCGCCCTCCTTAAAGGTGGGCATCTGGGGAAATTTCCTATAAGTGACGTTTTGAGTGGGAGAATTTTGGTTCCTTTCCGCTAAGGCCAGTTGGAACGCCCGTTCCCTTTGTCTCTCTTCACGTTCCAGCTTCTTTTCTTCCTTCTGAAAGTCTAGCTGGGCTAAGAGTTCTTCGTGCTCGCGTCGCTTGTCTTCTCTCTCCGCAGCTTTGTCTTCTATCTCCTCAGCCTTCTCCATGTATGCAACCGCCTCAGCCCCCTCCAGCCCGAGGGCACGTGCTTCCTCAAAAGCCGCTGCACGAGCTGACATGGTGTAGGTGTGGGCGATACAATTGTGCAATCATCCACGGTCTGCGTCCCTGTTCGGGCGCCAATTGTTACGTTTTAAATGCAGGAAAGTGGCTTTCTTACCGTAGAACTCGGATACCTTCACACTGGTTACTCACCCAAGAGATTATGGTGTATCACTACGTAGAATTTTGCTCTGCTTCCGGCATTCAATGCGTTATGTACTTGATAAATGATGGTTTAATGAATTCCACTAACTTCCAACATCCATCTAAGTTATTGGTTATACTTTGTCATAACCAATGAGTCATTACCCTTGGTAATATTAATAATAGAGGGATCACAGATACGGGCAGATGATTGCACTTACGTTTATTTGGCACAATTCCATACACTGGACTTATAATTTGCATGGATAGGTCAGTCACTCACATTCACGCCACAGTACCGTAAGTTATAAGGGAGAGTTTGTCAACCTGGTAAATTTATCGTTTAGATCTATTAGGCCGGCCTGGAGTGCTCTTGTAGCAAACAGGCCCTCACCATTGATCACTTCCTTTACAGGACGTGTTAACTTGTCGCTGGACTTAACAAAAAAAATCTCGGGGATTTGCACACACAGACCCGTAGCACTGGTAGGACTGTATGGCCCCTGATCGTAAGTCCGCGGAGCAGGAGGTCTTCTCTAACCCAAGGTCTAAAGCCCACTGGCTAAATTTGCTTTTTTTTGAGGAGTGAAGCGATGAACAGTACACCACTGTCTCACTGGCCTGCCCCCCCCTACATGTCCCAGTTATGGCTGGCCGGGTGCCTTATCTCTACCGTAAACAAACATTTGGGATGGGTTGTGCGGGAGGCCCAACGCAACCCATGACACTAACCTAATTTAATTATCACAGAAATGTTAGGAGTAATATTTAAGAACGGGTGCCCGGGTTAAGGAGCCAAGTTAGGAAACTTTCCAATAGAAGAAAACTTCTTCAGTTTAATTAAGAACATCCCAAAAATGGCGGAAGAAATAAATTTTTACCAAATAAAAAAAAATGATCAAGAACCTAACCTCAGTCAATCAAGAGTACCGTCCCCATATATATGAGTGTTGGCGACCACAGTCCTCCACTCTAAACTTTCTCGGACTGTTTTTAACAATCCCCCAAGGTTTTAATTTCATCATCCACCCCAGTCGTTGCCTTCCCCTGGCCCTTTTACCCTCAACTTTGTCCATTAATATTTCTGTTATTATCCCCTCGTCCTTAATTATATAACCAAAGTATCTCATTTTTTTATGTACAGTTGGGGACATTTCCGACTAGTACACTCAGCGTTGTCAATCCATTCTTTCCGTGAGGTGTGAACCCCCGCGAGTATCTGAACATGAATCTGAAGCCTCTAAGTTACTCGGTGAGACATGAGGTGCACACAGTAGCCTGGGACCACAATGATATAATTTGTCTCCATACATGTGCCCGGCAACGTTGACATAGATAATTAGTGTAGTATGGACGCTTTTCATTCACCTAACGTGGAGTAAATAATACCTGTCCTGCAGTGACAATGTAATGCTGAAAAAGGAAAAAATCTACCACTTTATTTATCCTAAAGCAAAGTCTAAGGTGTTATAGTGCCAGGCTTTATGGAGTGTGGTGTGGTGGTGGCGTGGTGCCTAGGATTGTGAGACAAAGTCAATAGTCTTGCCTGCCGCATTTCTGTCCAATCACCTAATTTTCTACTTGTTTACCAAATCTCACTTACGTAACGGGAAATGCATCACCTCTGATCATTACACACATATTTTCACTATTAATATTGTACAGTATATTTTTGTAGCGTACACAAAAAAACACTCATAAATACAATTTCTCTTCATGCCTAGGCACATTTCGTCATGGCTCAGGTTTATCCCAAAGTTGACATGAAGAGCATGACTAATGTCCACATACTATAGCAGACAGGCTGTAATAATGTTATGTTGTTTATCTCAATGACACTACAACCAAATGGTAAGTATTAGCATTCAGATCTTGAGTATTTCTTACTTAACACAACAGTGTGGCGGTGCAACTGTCCCCTATCCTCTGTCCAGTGCACAGAGACCTCCCCTCCCCTACGTCCCCTTACGTCACACCACCTCCCCTAAACATCCCCCTGACATTATTTCGGTTATTTACATTAAGAGAGTTACAGGGTGTATTAAAAAGGTATTTGAAGGCTAATTTTGTTTTTCAATTTCTCTCTGTGTGTGTGTGTGTGTGTGTGTGTGTGTGTGTGTGTGTGTGTGTGTGTATGTGTATGTGTGTGTGTGTGTGTGTGTGTGTGTGTGTGTGTGTGTGTGTGTGTGTGTGTGTGTGTGTGTGTGTGTGTGTGTGTGTGTGTGTGTGTGTGTGTGTGTGTGTGTGTGTGTGTGTGTGTGTGTGTGTGTGTGTGTGTGTGTGTGTGTGTGTGTTGTGTGTGTGTGTGTGTGTGTGTGTGTGTGTGTGTGTGTGTGTGTGTGTGTGTGTGTGTGTGTGTGTGTGTGTGTGTGTGTGTGTGTGTGTGTGTGTGTGTGTGTGTGTGTGTGTGAATAATAATAATTAACGGTTTATTGAAAGAGCTTGGCAGCCAGAAGGCTGAAAAATTTGGCGAGTTACATATTTGGGGGAATGGGCTACGAATTTACAAATAATATACAAGTAAATAATAAGTGACACAAATAAGACATATAATAACTAGATGGGGAAAAGCTCAAACTACAGTTCATTTCAACATAGTGACAGTGTAAGGAGTAGTGTTTACTGGGAGTGAATACACTGGTTTATTACAAGTTATTGATAATTTTACAATGGTTGGGACTGGGCTGTTCTTATAGCGATCAGTTCGTGCACGTATGGGCTGGATGCGGTTGTGGTGTCGAACAGCAATTCTCGGGCGAGGGATCTTAGGTGGTAGTAGGAGCTGGTGTCGGGGATGGTGTAGAAGCTTCTTACCAAATTTGCAGATGAGGTCGTGGTGATGGTCAGTGAGAGTCGAAAGGGTCAGTGTGTTGAGCGCTTCTTGATATGTGGAGTAGGAAGAGGAGAGAATAATTTTGCATGCCCTCTTTTGAACTTTTTCTAGGTGTTTACGTTGTGTGGCATTTAGGGAGGAAGACCAGGTGGGGGAGGCATAGGTGAGCTTGGGAAGTATGAATGTTGTGTATACACTGAGGAGCTCGTGTGCAGGAACTCCGAGGGACTTGAGTCGGCGGAGCAGGTGGAGACGGAAACTGGAGGCTTTGACAACTTCACTGACGTGTGGTTTCCAATTTAGTTTGTTGTCGATGGTGACGCCGAGGAGCTTCGTGGAATCTACAACCTGGAGTGTGTTCGGACCTAGGGTAATGGAAGGAGGTGGGACAATGTCGGAGGAGAGGTTGATGTGCACAACCATGGTCTTGGTATGGTTGATGGTGACATGGTTGTTGGTGGCCCAGTTTTGGAGACTGTTCAATAAATCCTGGAGGGCGGTATAGTTGGGAGCAGAATTGTTGACGCTGATCCCAATGGTGGAGTCGTCGACATATTTCCAGCGAGCAGGGGTTTCTCTTAGGGCATCATTGATGAGCATAAGGAAGCAGAGTGGTCCCATCTTGGTGCCTTGGGGGACGCCACAGGTGAGTGACTGAAAGGTGGAGACAGCCCCTCGGAAGCGTACAGCTTGGCGTCGGTCACTGAGGAAGTCTGTAAGCTATGGTATGAGACTTCTCCGAAGCCCGAGGTCAATAGCTTTGTTTATGATTATATTGTGGTCGACTAGGTCGAACGCTTTAGTGAAATCAATGAAGGCGACAGCTACAGACGTTTTTCGTTTCTCGAGATGGCGGTATATGTAATCGAGAAAGCTGACAAGACAGTGAGTGGTGGAGGAAGTTTTCATGTTGCCAAATTGCTGAGGGTCTACGACTCCTGCAATATCAGCATAAGCCCAGTCAAACACAAAACTTTCACTGGGGTCTTCCAGTCAGCTGGGCATCTGGCTTGACTGAGAGAAGCATTGATGATGGAGCAGAGGGGTTTAGCAAGCTCCGGGGAGAACTCCTTGAAGAGTTTCATTGGTAAGTCAATGGGGGTGGTAGAGCGTTTTAATTTTGGGAAGGGGGGCTGGTAGGTAAGCAGGGAGAGTGGTTGTGTCGAGCCGTGGGAGCGTCTGGCATATAGTAGCGAAATGGTTATTTGTTTGCTCAGCTGCGCCAACATTAGTGAGATGGCTAAGGAAGGGGAGGGGGTGTGTCTTATTGTTTAGTCCACAGAGTTCTTTAAGCTTACCATACCATTGACTGATGTTGGTCTGCTTCAGGTGTTGTAATTTGGTTGGGTAGTGGGACTTCTTTGCAGTGCGTATTTCGCGGATGACTCGGTTGCGAAGGGACCTGTAGCGGATGTGGTCATTGAGATGAAAGGCTCTGTCTCTCCGTTGCATAAGTCTTTTGATCCGAGGTGTGATCCAGGGCAAGTCAGCTGGGTGAGATCTGACGGACTTTTCGGGGAAGAAGTGGTGGTGAGCTTCCGTGGTGGTGTTGGTATAATTTATCCATTTGGTTTCCACGTTATCCACGCTA
>NW_024721541.1:0-7206 GCF_018991925.1 Homarus americanus | reverse complement strand
GAATCGCCACAAACCCAGTGAGAGACTATCAAAGTCAATTGAGGGTCGATTTAGCACTTTATAACAATATTATACGAAATAATCCGAGAATCGCCACACACCCAGTGGGAGACTGTCAAAGTCAATTGAGGGTCGATTTAGTACTTTATAACATTATTATACGAAATAATCCGAGAATCGCCACACACCGAGTGGGCGACTTTCAAAGTCAATTGAGGGTCGATTTAGCACTTTATAACAATATTATACGAAATAATCCGAGAATCGCCACACACTGAGTGGGCGACTGTCAAAGTCAATTGAGGTCGATTTAGCACTTTATAACAATATTATACGAAATAATCCGAGAATCGCCACACACTGAGTGGGAGACTGTCAAAGTCAATTGAGGGTCGATTTAGTACTTTATAACAATATTATACAAAATAATCGGAGAATCGCCACACACCGAGTGAAAATGTCAAAGCCAATTGAGGGTCCATTTAGTACTTAAGAACAATATTATACAAAATAATCCGAGAATCGCCACACACCCTGTGGGAGACTGTCAAAGTCAAATGAGGGTCAATTTAGTACTTTATAGCAATATTATACGAAATAATCCGAGAATCGCCACACACCGAGTGGGAAACTCTCAAAGTCAATTGAGGGTCGATTTAGTACTTAAGAACAATATTATACCAAATAATCCGAGAATCGCCACACACCCAGTGGGAGACTGTTAATGTCAATTGAGGGTCAATTTAGTAGTTTATAACAATATTATACGAAATAATCCGAGAATCGCCACACACCCAGTGGGAGACTGTCAAAGTCAATTGAGGGTCGATTTAGTACTTTATAACAATATTATACGAAATAATCCGAGAATCGCCACACAACGAGTGGGCGACTGTCAAAGTCAATTGAGGGTCGATTTAGTACTTAAGAACAATAATATACGAAATAATCCGAGAATCGCCACACAACAAGTGGGAGACTGTCAAAGGCAATTGAGGGTCAATTTTGTACTTTATAACAATATTATACGAAATAATTCGAGATTCGCCACACATCCAGTGGGAGACTGTCAAAGTCAATTGAGGGTCGATTTAGTACTTTATAACAATATTATACCAAATAATCCGAGAATCGCCACACACCCAGTGGGCGACTTTCAAAGTCAATTGAGGGTCGATTTAATACTTAAGAACAATAATATACGAAATAATCCGAGAATCGCCACACAACGAGTGGGAGACTGTCAAAGTCAATTGAGGGTCGATTTAGTACTTAAGAACAATAATATACGAAATAATCCGAGAATCGCCACACACCGAGTGGGAGACTGTCAAAGGCAATTGAGGGTCGATTTAGTACTTTATAACAATAATATACGAAATAATCCGAGAATCGCCACACACCCAGTGGAAGACTGTCAAAGCCAATTGAGGGTCGATTTAGTACTTTATAACAATATTATACGAAATAATCCGAGAATCGCCACAATCCCAGTGGGAGACTGTCAAAGTCAATTGAGGGTCGATTTAGTACTTTATAACAATATTATACCAAATAATCCGAGAATCGCAACACACCGAGTAGGAGACTGTCAAAGTCAATTGAGGGTCGATTTAGTACTTTATAACAATATTTTACCAAATAATCCGAGAATCGCCAGACACCGAGAGTGAGACTTTCAAAGTCAATTGAGGGTCAGATTTAGTACTTTATAACAATAATATATGAAATACCCGAGAATCGACGCAATACGGAGTGACACTGTAAAAGTCAATTGAAGGTCGATTTATAATTTAAGAACAATATACGAAATAATCCGAGAATCCCCACACACCCATTGGGAGACTGTCAAAGCCAATTGAGGGTCGATTTAGTACTTTAGAACAATATTATACAAAATAATCCGAGAATCGCCACACACCCTGTGGGAGATTGTCAAAGTCAAATGAGGGTCAATTTAGTACTTTATAACAATATTTTACCAAATAATCCGAGAATCGCCACACACCCACTGGGAGACTGTCAAAGTCAATTGAGGGTCGATTTAGTAATTTATAACAATATTATACGAAATAATCAGCGAATCGCCACACACGCACTGGGAGACTGTCAAAGTCAATTGAGGGTCGATTTAGTACTTTTTAACAATATTATAAAAAAATAATCCGACAATCGCCACACACCGAGTGGGAGACTGTCAAAGTCAATTGAGTGTCGATTTAGTACTTTATAACAATATTATACGAAATAATCCTAGAATCGCCACAAACCCAGTGAGAGACTATCAAAGTCAATTGAGGGTCGATTTAGCACTTTATAACAATATTATACGAAATAATCCGAGAATCGCCACACACCCAGTGGGAGACTGTCAAAGTCAATTGAGGGTCGATTTAGTACTTTATAACAATATTATACGAAATAATCCGAGAATCGCCACACACCGAGTGGGCGACTGTCAAAGTCAATTGAGGGTCGATTTAGCACTTTATAACAATATTATACGAAATAATCCGAGAATCGCCACACACTGAGTGGGCGACTGTCAAAGTCAATTGAGGGTCGATTTAGCACTTTATAACAATATTATACAAAAATAAATCGGAGAATCGCCACACACCGAGTGAAATGTCAGCCACTGAGGGTCCATTTAGTAATTTTCAGAACACACAGGGCGTAACAATCCGACAATCGCCACACACCGAGTGGGAGACTGTCAAAGTCAATTGAGGGTCGATTTAGTACTTTATAGCAATATTATACGAAATAATCCGAGAATCGCCACAAACCGAGTGGGAGACTGTCAAAGTCAATTGAGGGTCGATTTAGTACTTTATAACTATATTATACCAAATAATCCGAGAATCGCCACACACCCAGTGGGAGACAGTTAATGTCAATTGAGGGTCAATTTAGTAGTTTATAACAATATTATACGAAATAATCCGAGAATCGCCACACACCCAGTGGGAGACTGTCAAAGTCAATTGAGGGTCGATTTAGTACTTTATAACAATATTATACGAAATAATCCGAGAATCGCCACACAACGAGTGGGCGACTGTCAAAGTCAATTGAGGGTCGATTTAGTACTTAAGAACAATAATATACGAAAAAATCCGAGAATCGCCACACAACGAGTGGGAGACTGTCAAAGGCAATTGAGGGTCAATTTAGTACTTTATAACAATATTATACGAAATAATCGGAGATTCGCCACACATCCAGTGGGAGACTGTCAAAGTCAATTGAGGGTCGATTTAGTACTTTATAACAATATTATACCAAATAATCCGAGAATCGCCACACACCCTGTGGGAGACTTTCAAAGTCAATTGAGGGTCGATTTAGCATTTTATAACAATATTTTACGAAATAATCCGAAAATCGCCACACACCGAGTGGGAGACTGTCAAAGTCAATTGAGGGTCGATTTAGTACTTAAGAACAATAATATACGAAATAATCCGAGAATCGCCACACAGCGAGTGGGAGACTGTCAAAGGCAATTGAGGGTCGATTTAGTACTTTCTTACAATAATATACGAAATAATCCGAGAATCGCCACACACCCAGTGGGAGACTCTCAAAGTCAATTGAGGGTCGATTTAGTACTTTATAACAATATTATACGAAATAATCCGAGAATCGCCACACACTGAGTGGGAGACTGTCAAAGTCAATTGAGGGTCGATTTAGTACTTTATAACAATATTATATGAAATAATCCGAGAATCGCCACACACCCAGTGGGAGACTGTCAAAGTCAATTGAGGGTCGATTTAGTACTTTATAACAATATTTTACCAATTAATCCGAGAATCGCCACATACCGAGTGGGAGACTGTCAAAGTCAATTGAGGGTCGATTTAGTACTTAAGAACAATATTATACGAAATAATCTGGAGAATCGCCACACACCCAGTGAGACCGCCCAAAGCCAAACGAGGGTCAATTTAGTACTTTATACCAATATTTTTACCAACAATCCGAGAATCGCCACACCGAGTGGAGAGACTGTCAAAGTCAATTGAGGGTATTTATACTTAAGAACAATAATATACGAAATAATCCGAGAATCGCCACAATCGAGTGAGACTTCAAAGTCAATTGAGGTCGATTTAGTACTTTATAACAATAATATACGAAATACTCCGAGAATCGCCGCACACGAATGACGCTGTAAAAGTCAATTGAGGGTCGATTTAGTACTTAAGAAAACAATATAATACGAAATAATACGAGAATCACACAACAAGTGGGAGACTTTCAACGTCAATTTACAGAGTCAAGATTTAAATTTTATAACAATAATATAAAAAGGTCCATAAATCACCACACACCGAGTGGGAGACTGTCAAAGCCAAATTGAGGTCGATTTAGTACTTTTATAACAATATTATACGAAATAATCAGCGAATCGCCACACACCCACTGGGAGACTCTCAAAGTCAATTGAGGGTCGATTTAGTACTTTATAACAATATTATACGAAATAATCCGAGAATCGCCAGACACCGAGTGGGAGACTTTCAAAGTCAATTGAGGGTCGATTTAGTACTTTATTACAATAATAAACGAAATAATTCGAGAATCGACGCACACGGAGTGGGACACTTTAAAAGTCAATTGAAGGTCGATTTAGTACTTAAGAACAATATTATACAAAATAATCCGAGAATCGCCACACACCCTGTGGGAGACTGTCAAAGTCAAATGAGGGTCAATTTAGTACTGTATAGCAATATTATACGAAATAATCCGAGAATCGCCACACACCCAGTGGGAGACTGTCAAAGTCAAATGAGGGTCAATTTAGTACTTTATAATAATATTATACGAAATAATCCGAGAATCGCCAGACACCGAGTGGGAGACTTTCAAAGTCAATTGAGGGTCGATTTAGTACTTTATTACAATAATAAACGAAATAATTCAAGAATCGACGCACACGGAGTGGGACACTTTAAAAGTCAATTGAAGGTCGATTTAGTACTTAAGAACAATATTATACAAAATAATCCGAGAATCGCCACACACCCTGTGGGAGACTGTCAAAGTCAAATGAGGGTCAATTTAGTACTTTATAGCAATATTATACGAAATAATCCGAGAATCGCCACACACCCAGTGGGAGACTGTCAAAGTCAATTGAGGGTCGATTTACTACTTAAGAACAATAATATACGAAATAATCCGAGAATCGCCACACACCGAGTGGGAGACTGTCAAAGGCAATTGAGGGTCGATTTAGTACTGTATAACAATAGTATACGAAATAATCCGAGAATCGCCACACACCCAGTGGGAGACTCTCAAAGTCAATTGAGGGTCAATTTAGTACTTTATAACAATATTTTACCAAATAATCCGAGAATCGCCACACACCGAGTGGGAGACTCTCAAAGTCAAATGAGGGTCAATTTAGTACTTTATAACAATATTTTACCAAATAATCCGAGAATCGCCACACACCGAGTGGGAGACTGTCAAAGTCAATTGAGGGTCGATTTAGTACTTAAGAACAATATTATACGAAATAATCCGAGAATCGCCACACAACGAGTGGGAGACTTTCAAAGTCAATTGAGGGTCGATTTAGTACTTTATAACAATAATATACGAAATAATTCGAGAATCGCCGCACAAGGAGTGGGACACTGTAAAAGTCAATTGAGGGTCGATTTAGTACTTAAGAACAATATAATACGAAATAATACGAGAATCGCCACACAACAAGTGGGAGACTTTCAAAGTCAATTGAGAGTCGATTTAGTACTTTATAACAATAATATAAAAAATAATCCTACAATCGCCACACACCCAGTGGGAGACTGTCAAAGTCAAGTGAGGGTCGATTTAGTTTTTTATAACAATATTATACGAAATAATTCGAGAATCGCCACACAACGAGTGGGAGACTGTCAAAGTCAATTGAGGGTCGATTTAGTACTTTTTAACAATAATATAAAAAAATAATCCGACAATCGCCACACACCGAGTGGGAGACAGTCAAAGTCAATTGAGGGTCGATTTAGCATTTTATAACAATATTATACGAAATACTCCGAGAATCGCCACACACCGAGTGAGACTGTTAAAGTCAATTGAGGGTCGATTGAGTACTTTATAAATAATATTATACGAAATAATCCGAGAATCGCCATAATAACCCAGTGAGAGACTGTCAAAGCCAAATGAGGGCCAATTTAGTACTTTTATAGCAATATTATACGAAATAATCTGAGTATACACACCCAGTGAGACCGTCAAAGCCAATTGAGGGTCAGATTTGTACTTTTATAACAACATATACGAAATAATCCGAGAATAGCCACAATCTGTGCGGGAGACTGTCAAAGTCAAATGAGGGTATCACTGAATTTTTAGCAGTAATATATACGAAATAATCCGAGAATCGCCACACACCCAGTGGGAGGACTGTCAGTCAAATGAGGGTCAATTAGTACTTTATAACAATAATATAAAAAATAATCCTACAATCGCCACACACCGAGTGGGAGACTGTCAAAGTCAATTGAGGGTCGATTTAGTACTTTATAACAATATTATACGAAATAATTCGAGAATCGCCACACACCGAGTGGGAGACTGTCAAAGTCAATTGAGGGTCGATTTAGTACTTTATAACAATATTATACGCTATAATTCGAGAATCGCCGCACAAGGAGTGGGACACTGTAAAAGTCAATTGAGGGTCGATTTAGTACTTAAGAACAATATAATACGAAATAATTCGAGAATCGCCACACAACAAGTGGGAGACTTTCAAAGTCAATTGAGAGTCGATTTAGTACTTTATAACAATAATATAAAAAATAATCCTACAATCGCCACACACCGAGTGGGAGACTGTCAAAGTCAATTGAGGGTCGATTTAGTACTTTATAACAATATTATACGAAATAATTCGAGAATCGCCACACACCGAGTGGGAGACTGTCAAAGTCAATTGAGGGTCGATTTAGTACGTTATAACAATATTATAGGAAATAATCCGAGAATCGCCACACACCCAGTGGGAGACTGTCAGTCAAATGAGGGTCACTTTAGTACTTTTTTAACAATATTATACGAAATAATCCGAGAATCGCCACACACCCAGTGGGGGACTGTCAAAGTCAATTGAGAGTCGATTTAGTACTTTATAACAATACTATACCAAATAATCCGAGAATCGCCACA
>NW_024721540.1:0-1569 GCF_018991925.1 Homarus americanus | reverse complement strand
CGGAGTCTACTCCTGTCTGTTCGGCCGACCTTGAGCTGATTAACAAAACACAAAACAAAGTCTGTCAATTAAACTTGCTGAGATGATCTACATAGGTAGGTTTGTATGATGCTCTCCATCCTGTGAGTGCGAATCTCCGGGGTCACCATTTGTGGGGTACGGTTATTGATTCACACTCAGGGGTGGGATATGGAATACTGTACATATTATATTGGATGTTGCTGCTTGGTGGCTGGTGCTGGGAGGAGGCAGCGTGGTTCAAGCATGGTAGGGAGGAGAGCTGGTTGGTGAGGGTGCTCAGAGGAGGTGTTGCTTGCTGCGCGCTGTAGCTAAAGAAGGTGCAGGTCACGGCCAGGTGTGGTCTTATATAGTAGGGGTAGGCGCTTGAGATGGGGCCCCCCGCTTTGTTCAGCGTCTCTGGTTACCTGACCTTGACCACGAGGATACGGTGGTAGATTCGCTGGGGTCGGACAGTCAGTGACACACAGCGTTTGTAGAGGAAGAATCCACTACAATAGTAAGATTTGATTATATGTAGATTAGCACCCCCAGCCTATTTCACCACTGATTATATACCCTAAGGTAACTTAGTCAAGGTTACCTGTACTTTACTACACTGTGGTGGTTATGTGCAGCACTGTTATGCCGAGGATAATATCCTATTATAATTTTGTAAACTAGGTGATTTGATTATTTTCTAACCCAAGCAACAGATGTTTTGGCAAATTTAGTTAAATTTTCGTGTATATTGATGATATTGATGTATTGATTATGTAAAATATTCTAGATGTATTGCATCATTTCTGTTCTGTTATGTCATAAATTAGCAGCTTGAATTATGTTAAAGATGAATATAATAATGAGGTGCATATGGCACAACAGAAAACAAATTAGCAACTCAGCACAACGTAATAAACCACTAATATATGCACCGTAAATAAGCAATAAACCATTTAATAACCTCACCATTGATTACACTTTACACCCATTAAATAATAATAGAGCAGCACTGAATATTTAATACTCAACTAAACCTGATTTAAAATTCCACCACTGACAAACTCAAACATCCTTCCACCTCCAAAGGCCAGCCAATGACTGACAGTCCTTTATCCTCTTCACCACTGATTGGCTCGTTAGTACTTGGGCAATCTGTCACGTCTCTGTTATGAACTGTTGGCAAGTACTGGGCATGCACCGGCTCCTGAATGTACCTGATCGCTCTAGTGTTGGTCAAGTCATGTCTTGAAAGAGCTCACACTCGGTACCGTCACAACACTTTCTGGCAGATTGTTCCAGAGTTCACAACCCTCACTCCGAAAAAGTTAGCCCTCACAGTTTTGGACTTGCGGCTTCTTCAATCTTGAGCTGTTGACCCTGTGGGGCGAGCATCCGCCAGCTCAAAAAGGACACTTGACTGGAGTAGTGCCTTGAGATAACCTCCTCAATTAGGTAACCATTGCCCCCATCTGTAGTATAAGCTAGGCAAGTTCAAGTGCTCCAATCTCAGGGTAACTGAGGTGCCGAAATTCAGGCACCAGTCTAGTGGCCTGAAC
The DNA here is from genome assembly GCF_018991925.1 of Homarus americanus. Classification (NCBI taxonomy): domain Eukaryota; kingdom Metazoa; phylum Arthropoda; class Malacostraca; order Decapoda; family Nephropidae; genus Homarus; species Homarus americanus. The sequence continues at coordinate 13 of NW_024721540.1, read as the reverse complement.
ATTTAACCAACTG
>NW_024721539.1:10000-11681 GCF_018991925.1 Homarus americanus | reverse complement strand
CTGAGTGACTGTCTACACTGAGTGAACACTGGGTGACTGCCTCCACTGAGTGAACACTGGGTGACTGTCTCCACTGAGTGACTGTCTACACTGAGTGAACACTGGGTGACTGCCTCCACTGAGTGACTGTCTATACTGAGTGAACACTGGGTGACTGCCTCCACTGAGTGAACACTGGGTGACTGTCTACACTGAGTGAACACTGGGTGACTGCCTCCACTGAGTGAACACTGGGTGACTGCCTCCACTGAGTGAACACTGGGTGGCTGCCTCCACTGAGTGAACACTGGGTGACTGCCTCCACTGAGTGACTGTCTACACTGAGTGAACACTGGGTGACTGCCTCCACTGGTGGTGCTGGGTGACTCTCTACACTAGTGAACACTGGGTGACTGCCTCCCACTAGGTAGGCTGTCTGCACTGGTGAACACTGGTGGCTGCTCACTGGTGAACACTGGGTGCTGTCTGCACTGTGGTGGTGAACACTGGTGACTATTTTGCTGAGTGAAACTGGGTGACTGTCTAAAATTGAACACTGAGTGACTGTCTACACTGAGTGAACACTGGGTGACTGCCTCCACTGAGTGAACACTGGGTGACTGTCTCCACTGAAAAATAAAACAATTTTAGACAACACAGAACTCAAGCGAACCGAATCTGTGTATGTTAGTTTTGTTTCGAATATGTGGATATGAACGCGGCTGTGTGTGTGTTTGCAATATGTATGTGTTGGCCTGAGAGCCGTCCAGCGTTTGTTTGACTTGACAGAGGCACAAATAAATCACGAGAATGAAAGATGTTACTGGTAGATCATTCGTGTACTTCGTCTTCTGGTACATAGGTGAGAAACACACACACACCATTACTAGGAGTCCACCAAACATTCTTCGTTCTTCTGCACCACTACCACCATCACCACCACACACTGTGAGAGACGCCATTACACCAATTCCAACTTCTCTGTCCCTATATCTATCTATCTCCCTTTTATACTTTTCTCTCCCTCTCTCTTATCTCTCGCTCCCTACTACTCACCACATGAGGGCGGCACCAGGTGTGAGATTGCATCATTTGCTACAGGTAACCTTTTCCCCTCCAGTTAAGAACCAATTTCATCGTCAACTTGAGGAAGACCACCTCACTCCTGCGGTGACCCGTCTTAACGCACGATTTGATGGTCGTACTGCAGCACCGATTCTGGGAGTGTCTACACACACACACACACACACACACACACGCACGCACACACACACACACACACATGCGCGCGCGCGCGCGAGAACAATAGCTTTCTTTGTTTTCGAGGAGTCAAATTGGTTTGTCGATTAGGGACGATCATGTAGATAATCATGTAAATTAATATTTGAATGTGATCATACCTAGCCTAACCTAGCCTAACCTAACCTAAGTACCATTTGGTTATGATAGTAAATGACGCGTTATTTGTAAAGTGAGCAACTGGCTCCAGGTAAAGCGTGTTTAAGGCTACCGCACCTGACGTAATCATGTCTGAGCTGATGATGTTAGATCGGCCGAGCATTTTTACTTTGTTTCCAATTATCGTTTTCATGGAAGAATTTAATTAACACATCATCACTGTTATAAGTTCATTCGTTAAGATTTATTCCTGAGTGGTAGTGGCAATTGGTGAAGGTGAGAAGTGGGTGGTGGTGGTGGTAGA
>NW_024721539.1:0-7500 GCF_018991925.1 Homarus americanus | reverse complement strand
ACAGACATACTCATATATACAGCAGGTAATGAGACTTATTTTCCCATATATCTGGAAAATTTACATGTTGGTATTTTCTGAACAATTTACATATAATACTTACCATTAGTCGCTGCCTCGCCCACCGAGGGCCTCCAGACAGCCGTGTGTGTGTGTGTTTGAGCGAGAGAGCAGAACACCCATCCATACAGCATTTCACAGGATCACAGAAGCAATTTTACCTGACCAACCCTGACTAACAACTCCTTCACTGTGGATGTAGGTTAGGTTAGGTTAAGTTAGGTTTGAGTTAGACTAAATTAAAAGCTAAGTTAAGTTATTTTGAGTCGGTGTCGAAGGCTTAGTTGGTCACTTAAAATGCACTCTCAAATAATGGATGACTTATCGGTTAGCTTAAATCCCCTCCCCTCGCATACACTACCGGGGTCATTTTCTTAATGGTGCGGACGATGGATGAGAGCCAATGAGGATTTTACTGAGTCCTCTGTGAGCCCTTGAGTGATGCACGTCCTGTTTCTCTGATGCAGTAGCGGAAAATTATGCTTCTTTCTTTCTTTCTTTCTTTCTTTCTTTCTTTCTTTCTTTCTTTCTTTCTTTTTTTCTTTCTTTCTTTCTTTCTTATCCAGGCTGACTCTCTCTCCCTCCCCTCTTCCGGTAACATTAGATCAATATGCAATTATATCATGAATATAGCGGCAGCCCCCTGAGAGAGAGAGAGGCGTACGGTATTATAGACATTCTTTAACAGAAGATGAAGTGTTATTTTTTTCTACAGGACAGACAACACATCATGAGACACAGGACAAGCTTAAGAGATTACTGTCGACTCTTGTGATAACAGCTGCGTGTATCCAGCCCTCTCAGATCGTGGTACTGTTTTTGTTCCAGTGTGATGATGTTCTTGTTCCAGTGGTGATGCTGTTCTTGTTCCAGTGGTGATGCTGTTCCAGTGGTGATGTTCTTGTTCCAGTGGCGATGCTGTTCTTGTTCCAGTGGTGATGCTGTTCTTGTTCCAGTAGTGATGTTGTTGTTGTTCCAGTGGTGATGTTGTTGTTCCAGTGGCGATGCTGTTCTTGTTCCAGTGGTGATGCTGTTCTTGTTCCAGTGGTGATGCTGTTCTTGTTCCAGTGGTGATGCTGTTCTTGTTCCAGTGGTGATGCTGTTTGTGTTCCAGTGTTGTTGTTGTTGTTGTTCCAGAGGTGATAAAGACTTCATTATGTTATCAGTACAAGATAATTCAGCATCTCATAAGTCATGATCACCATCCTTCACCATCCTTCACTACACTGTATCTTTATCCACCTCCTCACCTCTCACCAACCCTCACCATTCTCATCTACCTTTCACCATCAGGCCTCATAGCCTTACAGCGTTACAGATTAATACATAATACCATCAGGTACTCTTTATATCTCAAGTCTCAAAAGAAATATTCACGTTTTAAAAGATATTAATCATTATAAGTTTGTGTGTAATGCAAGAGTTCCACCGCTAAGGCTGCATGTGAGGCATTTGCATTATTTCCAATATTCTTCTCTATTCCTTACTGTTTTATTAATGTTTGCCTCCGGAATTTTTTTAGATATGGTAATAAAACACAAGCATTTTTTTTATCAGGAAGCTGTTTAAATCTGTCTCGTGAGAGTGTTAATTAAATTCTCTATTATTTTTTCCCTGTATCTGTTTCCCTTCGTTCACAGTACCTTAAATATGTGCTTAGTTTATGGTGAATCAGTTTAGTATAAATCTGAATAATTATAGGAATAAGTGTAAGTTAATAATAATATTAATAATAAAAGTAACTGCAGGTGAAATATTACTATCATAAAGAGTCATTAGGCTTAACTGAAACCTGTTACGTGACAGGAAGGTGCGAGTAAGGAACGCTGGCGGAGAGGGGGAGGGGAGGGGTGGAGAGGAAGAGTAGTGTGGGAGAAGAGAGGAAGAGTAGTGTGGGAGAAGAGAGGGAGAGTTGACCTAAACAGTCAAGAGTGAGTAGAGGCAGCGTGTGGGGGCCGTGCTGGACGCCTGCTGCCGGGGGTCTGGGAGAAAGTGTCGTGCTTGTCTGTGAGTCGGCGAGGGAAGGTAGGCGGACTATAGTACCTGACAAATCGTGTTATTATACTTCATCATAGCTATATTTTATATTGTACCGCGAAATACAGCACACTAGTTTTGATACGAGTTATTCATTTTCACTAATTCAAGCTTTGTATTGATTCATCTATAGTCTTACTGTTGTATGTAAAAATTTAATGTAATTTATCAACTGGTAGTAACGTTATTATTCATGGAAAATTTATGTAGCGTTATTAAAGGATGATTTCCAATTCCCATCAATGGTGTAGTATTATAAAGCCGAAAATAGCCGCTCGAAAGCTGTTGGAACGACCTCAGATAACAGGAGTTGTATACCTCTGATGTGCCCCGACTCACGCGGACTGCTGTTAGGGCGGATGCCTACCTTAATAACTGTATATTTTAGTATTATTACCTGATTCACGCTTCGTAATATACCTCCTGTGTGTGTGTGTGTGTGTGTGTGTGTGTGTGTGTGTGTCCGTCCGTCCGTTAATTGCGAGAAAGTATTTTGGTCTCAAGAGAACGCTGAGAGATAATTAGCTGGAGATAAAAGGAAAAGCTCTTACTATTTCCTCCCAGGTATTTCTCAGACGTTGAGCTGAGAAGTAAGTGTGGCAGAAGCGATAACCGGGAAGTGGCGCAGCTTTCAGTAATTACCATAAAGCAACTTTTACTCTCGTCTAAGAATCGTCTTTTGTTTGTTGAGAATCTACCTGGTCAGACCCTGGCTGTATTAGGGCTTCATTAACAGGATTGGTATTTTTCTGATGTGTGATATTGGTATAGAAGCTTATCCTCTGTTGCCTGTTGCGTCTGGACAACCATCTGATCAATAGAGAGAAAGGTGGGCAGACAGAGATGTTGATATAGTGAGACAGTCAGGTAGGCAAAGGGAGAAGCAATATTAGACAGACGGAGCTACAAAGAGAAAATGATAGCGAGGGAGATAGACAGAGAGACAGTTAGGCAGAGACTGAAACGGAGACTTACACAGACAAAGTGACAAAGTTTATCAGTGATAGGTCAGGCCCTTGTATTATGGACCAACCTGGCTGAAAGTTGAGTCAGTTTCTCTCCCTCTCTCTCTTATACCAATTGGTACATTTTATTTTTTAAGAGAATCCATAAGATTAGAATGAATGTAGATATTTTGTGTTACTAGAGAGTTCATAAAACACACACACACACACACACACACACACACACATACATACATACATACATACATACATACATACATACATACATACATACATACACACACACATCATTCACAATGTACAATTAACACTATAAAGGTGGTAAAGACAGCAGAACATAGTGTAAACAAGATAATAGTCGCGTACTACAACACAGGAAATGAAATAGTACTAGTAAAGTGGAAGCAGATGCATCCATAAAAGTTTATAAGAATAATTCACTACGATAATACTGGTCCAAAAGTTTCCCCCTTAACAGTATATATAGTTATAATAGTAGTTATACATTCTATCAAAATAAAGGATTTGTAAAAAATAAAAATACTGGAATGAACGTCAAAAGAAAAGAGGGAAAATAAACAAATAAATAATAATAGGAGAGTTCACACGCTGTGACAAAAATTATTTTCTTTTTACCTTGGAGATTCCCCGGTCGGCAGTGTTGCCAGGTCTTGGTGATGCAGAGAAGGTACTGTCATCCCTGCTCAGCCCGCGCGTTGAGTTGGTTATACTGATAATATGTTTTTTAAATAAACTGTATATCAACACCACAGCCTTTAACACCTTTCAACAATTCCAGGTGTACCGATTATTATGTGAGTCATACAGGTGTACCGTTTATTATGTGAGACTCATACATGCGTACCGTTTATTATGTGAGTCATACAGGTGTACCGTTTATTATGCGAGACTCATACATGCGTACCGTTTATTATGTGAGTCATACAGGTGTACCGTTTATTATGTGAGAATCATACAGGTGTACCGTTTATTATGTGAGACTCATACAGGTGTACCGTTTATTATGTGAGACTCATACAGGTGTACCGTTTATTATGTGAGAATCATACAGGTGTACCGTTTATTATGTGAGAATCATACAGGTGTACCGTTTATTATGTGAGACTCATACAGGTGTACCGTTTATTATGTGAGGGTCATACAGGTGTACTGTTTACTATGCGAGGGTCATACAGGTGTACCGTTTATTATGTGAGGGTCATACAGGTGTACTGTTTGCTATGTGAGGGTCATACAGGTGTACCGTTTATTATGTGAGGGTCATACAGGTGTACCGTTTATTATGTGAGGGTCATACAGGTGTACCGTTTATTATGTGAGGTTCATACAGGTGTACCGTTTATTATGTGAGGTTCATACAGGTGTACCGTTTGTTATGTGAGGGTCATACAGGTGTACCGCTTATTATGTGAGGTTCATACAGGTGTACCGTTTGTTATGTGAGGGTCATACAGGTTTACCGTTTATTATGTGAGGGTCATACAGGTGTACCGTTTATTATGTGAGGTTCATACAGGTGTACCGTTTGTTATGAGAGTAGAATTAAACATATATACTGTATATTGATCTCATTCCCTAATTCTGTGTTGTATAAGATCCTGTTGTTAAATACTAGAGGTGAGTGGAGACAAACGACCACTGAACCCCACAGCGGGACGACCAGGGCGCCAGTAGCTGTCTGTATATTTGGCCCCAAACTTGTCAACTAATATTGGAATATATAAAAACCACGTTATTCTGTGTTCAGTGGTAGGAGGGCCCGGCGCGGCGTCACGGTACAAGACCTGCACAACACACATATAAATTCTGCCTTCCTCCCCGTTGGTTCCGAAAATGAAAAGTGACGATTTCTTTTGTGGAACAACACCAAGAAGACGTCAGGAAGTCATATTGCAATATATGAGTATAATGTCGGTGAGTGTGTGGGAAGGTTGTGGTGGTGATGGTGGCGGTGATGTTGGTGGCGGTGGTGGTGATGATGGTGGGGATGGTGGTGGTGATGGTGGAGGTGATGTTGGTGGCGGTGGGGATGATGACTTGATGGGGTGAGGTGGGTGGGTGGGTGTGTGTGGAAATCAACACACCACCATCTCCACAAAAACATTGACCGCGGCCGAACACACACACACACACACACACCTCCACAGCTTCGCCACACAATAACTAAATGTGAAGGAAAATTTTATGCTCTAATACTTAACGAAAATCTGGTAAAATTAGTATTAGAAATGTATGTATTCAGTGAAGGGTGACCAACCAAATGAATGTAAATTTGTTTAATAATTGTAGTGCCTTGTGTTGTGTTGCGATACTTTGTTTTGTGTCGTTTCATTGCTTTGTATTGCGTTGCGTTGTGCTGCCTTGCAATGCGCTGTGTTGTGTTACTTAGTGCATATTGATAGAGGTAAAATACTATTTACTGTACCGTTATTTTCTTACTTGCTCCGGAATAGTGAACACCTTGGATATCTTTATTATAATTGACATTATCGACACGTTAAGTTGTATTGTTTATTCAGTAATAGTTAAAAGGAATAATAGTGAAGATAATTCAATGTGCTGTAAAAATTTCGCCAAATGCGTAGAGTGAGGCAGCCATCTCCTCCTCCCGGTCACACAATCATTTAATATTTATGTCACTCAACTTTGGCCTAACTTGTCCACACTCTCTCTATCTTAGTCTAACCTTCTCTGATATGTTACCCACCTCCCCAACACACTCTGATGTGCTCTGCTCCTCCCCAACACACTCTGATGTGCTCTGCTCCTCCCCAACACGCACTGATGTGCTCTGCTCCTCCCCAACACACTCTGATGTGCTCTGCTCCTCCCCAACACACACTGATGTGATCTGCTCCTCCCCAACACACACTGATGTGCTCTGCTCCTCCCCAACACACTCTGATGCGATCTGCTCCTCCCCAACACACTCTGATCTGCTCTGCTCCTCCCCAACACACTCTGATGTGATCTGCTCCTCCCCAACACACACTGATGTGCTCTGCTCCTCTCCAACACACTCTGATGTGATCTCCTCCCCAACACACTCTGATGTGCTCTGCTCCACCCCCAACACATTCTGGTGTGCTCTGCTCCTCCCCAACACACTCTGATGTGCTCTGCTCCTCCCCAACACACTCTGATGTGCTATGGTTTGCTCTGATCAGTAGCCCCACAACAGTGTTTCAGAATACAACCCGAAACAGACGATGATGCTGATTGTGAGTCATGGAAAAGGATGACAAAATAACAAAAGAATTAGTCTCTATTTTTAACTTGGGTTCATAACAACTGGGGAGGTCCTCGCCCTTCGCCCCTCAACACTGAACACTCACCCCTTACACTTTACTCCTCACCCCTCACACTTTACCCCTCACCCCCCCCCCTGTCATCATGCCATAGATGAGCGTGAGTGTTAGGTAAGGGCACGAAACGTGGCATGTTCTACACACACACACACACACACACACACACACACACAGGTAAAGTAGCGAAGAGGAACAGGTGTTGAGTCATATCTTAATTGAGACTCGTGCGAGGATCATCACCAGGTGAGGTAACACTCAAGCACCACCACACATAACACTGCACTGACTCACCCTTGATCTGTGGAGGACGGAGTGGAACTAAGTGGTAGAGATAGAGTAGAAGGAAATAAGTGGTAGGATGAAAGAGGAAGGAAGTAAGTGTCTAGGATCAATGAGGAGGGAAGTAAGTGTCTAGGATCAATGAGGAGGGAAGAAAGTGGTAGGATGAAAGAGGAGGGAAGTAAGTGTCTAGGATCAATGAGGAGGGAAGTAAGTGTCTAGGATCAATGAGGAGGGAAGAAAGTGGGAGGATGAAAGAGGAAGGAAGTAAGTGCTAGGATGGAAGAGGAGGGAAGTAAGTGGTAGGATGAAAGAGGAGGGAAGTAAGTGTCTAGGACCAATGAGGAGGGAAGTAAGTGTCTAGGATCAATGAGGAGGGAAGAAAATGGTAGGATGAAAGAGGAAGGAAGTAAGTGTCTAGAATGGAAGAGGAGGGAAGTAAGTGGTAGGATGAAAGAGGAAGGAAGTAAGTGCTAGGATGAAAGAGGAGGGAAGTAAGTGGTAGGATGGAAGAGGAGGGAAGTAAGTGGTAGGATGGAAGAGGAAAGAAGACGAAAGATAATTGGATTGAATGGGATAATGGCAGAAAAAGTGGGGTGAGGAGAAGGAAATTGAGAGAGAGAGGAAAGGGAAGGGAGAGATAAGGTAACAAGATGGACACTGGAATGATTAAGGAGGGAAGGAGGGGTTAGGGAAATGGAGGTGAGGAGAGGTTAGGGTGATGGAGGTGAGGAGAGGTTAGGGTGATGGAGGTGAGGAGAGGTTAGGGTAGTGGAGGTGAGGAGAGGTTAGGGTAATGGAGGTGAGGAGAGGTTAGGGTGGTGGAGGTG
>NW_024721538.1:0-13288 GCF_018991925.1 Homarus americanus | reverse complement strand
CTAGGTCACGGCTCTAGGTCACAGATGTAGGTCCTGGCTCAAGGTCACGGTTCTAGGTTACGGGACTAGGTCACGGCACGGCTCTAGATCACGGCTAAAGGTCACGGCTCTGTCACGGTTCTAGGTCACGGCTCTTAAATAACAGCTATAGGACACGATGCAAAGTCACGGCTCTAGGTCACGGGGCTAGGTTTACGGTTCTAGTTCACGGCTCTAGGTCACGGCTAAAGGTCACGGCTCTGTCACGGTTCTAGGTCACGGCTCTTAAATAACAGCTATAGGACACGATGCAAAGTCACGGCTCTAGGTCACGGGACTAGGTTTCCGGTTCTAGTTCACGGCTCTAGGTCACGGGACTAGGTTTCCGGTTCTAGTTCACGGCTCTAGGTCACGGGACTAGTTTTACGGTTCTAGTTCACGGTTCTAGGTCACGGCTCTAGGTCACGGTTCTAGTTCAGGGCTCTAGGTCACGGCTAAAGGTCACGGCTCTCTCACGGTTCTAGGTCACGGCTCTTAAATAACGGCTATAGGTCACGATGCAAAGTCACGGCTCTAGGTCATGGCTGTCACGACTCAGGGTCACGGCTCTGTCACGGATATATGTCACGGATCTTGGTCACGGCTCTAGGACACAGCCCTAGGTCACGGTTCAAGGTCACGGCTCTAGGTCACGGGTTTAGGTCACGGATCTAGGTCACAGTTCAAGGTCACGACTCTGTCACAGTTCAAGGTCAAAGTTCTAGATCAAAACTCTAGGTCACGGCTCTAGGTCACGGTTCAAGGTCACGGTTCAAGGTCACGGTTCAAGGCAAGGTTCTAGGTCACGGCTCTAGGTCACGGATCTAGGTCACAGCTCCAGGTCACGACTCTGTCACGGTTCAAGGTCAAAGTTCTAGATCAAAACTCTAGGTCACTGCTCTAGGTCACGGCTCAAGGTCACGGTTCAAGGCAAGGCTCTAGGTCACGGCTCTTGGTCACGGCTCTAGGTCACGGCTCTAGGTCAAAGACTTTCGACGAAATACCTCATTATCGGGTGGACAGTTTAATTTAACTTTGCCAAAAAATTGGATAATGTCTCCTCATAACCCCACCCTTCCTCTCCTTTACCTTACCTTCCCCCTCTCTCCCTCTCTCTTCCCTCTTTCCCTCTCCCTTCCCTCTCTCCCTCCTCTTTCCTTTTCCATTTCTCCTTCTCCCTCCCCCTCCCTTTATTCCCTCTCCCTTCTCTCCCACCCCTTCCTCTCCCCTCCCTCTCTCCTTCTCCCTCTTCTCCCTTCCCCTCTGCCATCCCCCTATCCATCCCCTTTCTCCTTCTCCCTCTTCTCCCTTCCCTCTGCCATCCCCCTATCCATCCCCTTTCTCCTTCTCCCTCCTCTCCCTGCCCCTCCCTTTCTCCCTCCCTTCTTTCCCACCCCTTTCCCCTACCCTCTATCCCATCCCCTTTCTCCTTTTCCCTCTTCCTTCCCTTTCCCTCCTTCCCCTTTCTCCTCCACTCCCTCCCCCCGTTCTTCCTCCACTCGGCCTCCCTTCTTCTTTCACTCAATAAAATTATTATTATTATTATTATTATTATTATTATTATTATTATTATTATTATTATTAATATTATTATTATTATTATTATTATTATTATTATTATTTCTGCTTCAGTAAAGAGATATAGGAAAGAGGTAATTTTGTCTGTTAAAAAAAATAAAAATAAAAAATTCCAAAGGAAACTCAGATCTTTTGGTTTGATATGCAACACACACTAAAAAATTATTGTTTTTGCTCATGTACTGTAGTGTATATTGTTATGGTGATTCCAAAACTTTGATCCCTTTTTTTGGAGAAATTCATAGAACAAAAATTATAAGCCCTTTAAAATTTTAATGATCTATATAAAAATGTTAACCTAACCTACCTAACTTAACCTAACTGGAAACTGACTTAACTATCATAAAATAAAGTATACTGTCTTTCATATTTTAAAGGTTGGATTAAGGACAAGTTCACTTAGGTTAATTTATGGTCACAGTTAATTAGTCAAGTCTGACATATTTCTGTTGTACGTATATCACATTTATTGAATATTCATAATTTCATTATCTTTGAATATCCAAGAAATGTAATATAAAAACAATTCACGGTAAAGGTAGTCATACCTGTGATTACTTTCTACAATTATTACATCTAGCTATAATTGAGTGGAGCATCAAGGTGAGTTAGGTAAGATACAAGGAGTTTAAAGATGAAAATGTATTACGGTCTCTCCTCGACTTACGACGGTGTTCCGTCCCGACGACCAGGTCGTAATACCTCAAATATTGTTATTAAATTTTATCATCAATGACTTCTTTTTGTATTAAACAATACAATTTGGTGCTAATTTTTTCCTCTTATATAAAGTAGCTTTAGTGTATAGGGTGAAACATCAATCATGAAGTGATTGTCATTAGAACTTTACGGGGTCTGAATTTGTAAAAAAAACACAACTAATGTGTTTAATCTACTCATAATCAATTTGGTAAAATGAATGTTTAGGTCATCCACCTCTACTTGGCATTTGAAAAAACATAATTTCAATGTCACCAAACCTAACGTAACCCAACTTAACTAATCTAACATAACCTAACTTAACTGGTAAAAATCGGTCAACTTAAAATCATTAAATTCGCTGGATGGCCAAAAAGATAATAATATCATCAATTCCATTTATTTTAGAAGGACTTATTCATTTTTGTTGAAATCATGGACATACAAAGCCAATATATCTACATTTGATTCTACCAGTGTGAATGGCAAAGTTAATTAATATCACCACTCCAACTGTTGGCCCAAACAAGTCGTAAAGTAGTTCTTTTTTGTAATACATCGAGTCACTAAGGGAATATAAAAATAAAACATGAATTTAGGTCACTGAATTTATCTTATTAGTAGCAAATTGTGGTTAAACTGATGCACAAATGAAACATGCCTGGGAAGTACCTAGCACTAGTTACCTGGCATATTTGGACTTATTAAAATATGAAATCTCGGCTAATAAGTAATTATACTAAGGAAATAATTATTTTGGTAGTGATGGACTGTTATTAATTGCGCTCATTACGAAAATTGGGTCGATATTAATTCTGATAAAGGACGTCATTGACCATCCCAGAGGAAGCTGTTCTCACCACTCTTCAAATAGACCATTTACGACTTTTTTTTATTTCAATTTGATTTCAATACATTTCTACACATAAATTAGTTGTATTAGTTATCTTAAAGGCTTACCTTTTATGATTGTTAGGCGAATTTGGAGGATATAAACGGCGCTGTAGAGGCTGGCGGCATTTTTCGTACACAAACATGGACCGCTTTTAAAAAGAACAATACAATTCTGCATGTGCTGTTCTGTATGGAGTATATCGTATAACAAATATTATTCCTTTGCAGATTTATACATTTTATGTCCATCCAAATCAATTTTCTTTCTTTTGGTTTCCAAAATAGTTGCCGGACGAAATTTCCCCATGTTCCAATAACGATGGCTGTCCACGGGTAATGTGAACCTCGTGGAGAACTGAAGTTGTTCCTGGAAATGAAATGGAAGGATGATTTACTAAGTTGATATTGTGTTCTCCTCTATCTCTCTCTTGTGTGTGGTTTTTTTACGGGAATTAGCCAACCCGGGCACCGGTCAAACGACCCACAACGGAGCCTGGGGGGCGAAAAAAAAGAACTTTATTTTTATGAGATTCTGTCTGTTCGTCCATCTTGTGCGGGCAATCAACATGGTAGGTAGTGAGCCGGTCGAGTCTCTGTTGTTTTGACGCTTTTTTTGTTTTTTTAATGCCCCAATTTAAAAGAGTGACTTACAGTAGATGAATTCACCATTTGGGGGTAAGGGTGGGGGGAGTGAGGGTGGGGGTGGGGGTTGGCGGGGTGAGGGTGGAGGGTGGGGGATGAGGGGTGTGGTAATGGAGAAGGTTTAGGTGAGGGAATTTAGTGGACAAAGACTTGAGAATCCAACAGACATATACACAAGATAGTCATACACACACATACATGGCAGTCATATGCACAAGACAGTAATACACACACATACATGGCAGTCATATACACAAGCTAGTCATACACACACATACATGGCAGTCATATGCACAAGACAGTCATACACGCACACACACACCCGAGAGTCATGTACACAAGAAGACAAGTCATACACGCCCACATAGCTTGAATGTTGTACGGAGTGCCCCATTATATCTCTATGTTAATAAACGTCTACTTTTGGAGGTTGACTGCGTAAATATATGAATTATTAAAGAAAAACAGGAAAAACAGCTAATGTAACATAAATAGACCTTCCAAAAAGTCGATAGTAATTCCCCTGCCTGTGACACGACGAAGTAAGTACCTCTATCTAGCTCCTCCAGTCCTAGATCGAGGCAAGGCCAAGCCAGTTCATCACTTATTAACTAAACTCTCGGGTAGGTGTAGGTTAGGTAGGGTAGGACATCCCGTCTATAACCCCCACCCATCATCCTCTCACCCATCCTGGGAGGTGGGGAATGGTACCATCCGTCAGCCAACAACAGAAGGTACCAAGAACCACTGACTGGGAAGGGTGAGAGGATGAAGGGGTGGGTGTAGTGGGTGGTGTGCTAAAAAAATAAAAAATATATATAAAAAAAATAAAAAATAAAAAATAAAAAAAAATAAAAAAAAATAAATAAATAAAAAAAATAAAAATAAAAAAATAAAAAAACGAAAAAAAAGTGTAGTGGGTCGTTGCGTTGGGTCGTTGGGTTCGTTGCGTTGGGTCGTTGGGTTCGTTGCGGTGGGTCGTTGGGTTCGTTGCGTTGGGTCGTTGGGTTCGTTGCGTTGGGTCGTTGGGTTCGTTGCGGTGGGTCGTTGGGTTCGTTGCGTTGGGTCGTTGTCTGTTGTGCTGTGCCAATGTTGGGTCTGTTGCATGGTGGTGGGCCTGCTGGGGTCTTGTTAAAGTTGCGGTGGGTCGTTGCTATCGTTGTCTGTTGGTGGGTTCGTTGCGTTGCGTTGGGTCGTTGGGTTCACATGTTGGTGTTGGGTCTGTTGGTGCTGCGTTGGGTCGCTGTCTGTTGTTGCGTTGGGTCTGTTGCAGGGTCGTTGTCTGTTGCGTTGCAGGTGGGTCGTTGGGTCTGTTGGTACGGGTCGTTGGGTTCTGCTTAGTGTTGGGTCGTTGGGTTCGTTGCGGTGGGTTCGTTGCGTTGCGTTGGGTCGTTGGGTTCGTTGCGTTGGGTCGTTGGGTTCGTTGCGGTGGGTCGTTGGGTTCGTTGCGTTGCGGTGGGTCGTTCGATTCTTTTGGTGTTTTTTTAACTTAAATGATTAATATAATTGAGAATAATAATTAGAACATTTATAATTACTGTAATTCCTGGTCATTTGTCAACAACATCAGAATTGAGACAGCACAAATAATACGTCATAAAATAGGGTAGTGTTGGGTAGGGTGGTGTAGGGTGGTGTATTGGGGGTGTAGGACATCCCGACTATAACCACCCACCCACACCCATCATCCTCTCACCCATCCTGGGAGGTACCAAGAACCACCGACTGGGAAGGGTGAGAGGATGAAGGGGTGGGTGGGGGGAGAGGGATGATGGGGAGTGGGGGATGAGGAGAGGGAATCCACATCCTTCCCAGGGTGTAGTATGGGGTATGGTGGTGTAGTATGGGGTATGGTGGTGTAGGGTGGTGTACGGTAAGGTATCAGGACCCACCGACTGGGAAGTGTGTGTGTAGGGTGGTGTAGTGGGTGGTGTAGTGTGGGGTATGGTGGTGTAGTGAGGGTGTAGTGGGTGGTGTAGTATGGGGTATGGTGGTGTAGGGTGGTGTACGGTAAGGTATCAGGACCCACCGACTTGGAAGTGTGTGTGTAGGGTGGTGTAGTGGGTGGTGTAGTGTGGGGTATGGTGGTGTAGTGAGGGTGTAGTGGGTCGTGTAGTATGGGGTATGGTGGTGTAGGGTGGTGTACGGTAAGGTATCAGGACCCACCGACTGGGAAGTGTGTGGGTAGGGTGGTGTAGTGTGGGGTATGGTGGTGTAGTGGGGGTGTAGTGGGTAGTGTAGTATGGGGTATGGTGGTGTAGGGTGGTGTACGGTAAGGTATCAGGACCCACCGACTGGGAAGGGTGTGGAATCCCCCCATCCCCCATCCACACCCATCCTGGGAGGTGGAGAATGGCACCATCCGGTAGTTGGCAACGGAAGGTATCAGGACCCACCTACTGGGAAGGGTGTGGAATCCCCCCATCCCCCATCCACACCCATCCTGGGAGGTGGAGAATGGCACCATCCGGTAGTTGGCAACGGAAGGTATCAGGACCCACCGACTGGGAAGGGTGTGGAATCCCCCCATCCCCCATCCACACCCATCCTGGGAGGTGGAGAATGGCACCATCCGGTAGTTGGCAACGGAAGGTATCAGGACCCACCGACTGGGAAGGGTGTGGAATCCCCACATCCCCCATCTATCTGTGTCTCTGTGTCTGACTGTTTCTGCCAGTCTGTCTCACAATATCGATCTGTCTGTCTTTCTGATTTTCTGCCTCTGTTTTTCTGTCTGTCTGTCTCTTTCGTCTATATGTTAGTCTATGTCGCCGTCTCTGTTTCTGTCTGTCCCTCTATTTCTCCGTCTGTCTGTCTGTCAGTTGTCTGCTTGTGTCTGCGACAAACAGACAGACAGGCAGACAGAAAGAAACGGACACAGAGACCAACAGACAGACAGAGATTCCTACAAGTTGTTATTATTTCTTCTTTTACCAAAGTGTTCCTGTTGCTTAACAACTCAATCAGATACGTTATGGTTACGTGGTGAGTCAAGGGACAGTTGTCTATTTCAGTTTGGGTGACAGCGGTCGAGCCTGAGAAGAGCGCCGGACCTTCTTATTTACGGCGATTCCTTCTTTATCTTGAGTTATTAGCCAAGATTGTCTGTCTCTCCCTGTCTGCCTCTGACTGTCTGTCTGTCTCCGCTCGTCTGTTTGTCTGTCTGTATGTCTTTTTCTGTCTGTGTCTTTCGGTGTGTTTGTCCGTTTGTCTGACGGTTTCTGTCTGTTTCTGTGTGTCTGTCTGTTTAATGTCTGTCTGTCTGTGTCCGTCCGTCTGTCTGTTTTTCTAACTGTCTCTGTTTGTCTGTCTGTCTACAAATCCTCCCTAAGGAATCCTATCCTATAAATCAACATACCCGACCACCGCCCCCCCACCCCCCGCCCCCCAACAAAAAATAAATAAATAATTAACAAAACAAAAATAAATAAATTAATTAATAAATAAAAAAATAAAAAATAAAATAAAATAATAAATAAATACAATGAGATAAAATACCAACCAACCTCCAAACACAGCAACACCCCCCCCCCAGACAAAGCCGCACAGAAATACTTACAATTCTCTATACCCAACCTCAGCGACAACCCTCTCAATAAAAACAACCTAACTCAACAACTCCTTTCAACAAAAAACAGACAGACAGATAGAGAGACAGAACAGACAGCCAGTGACCGACACAGTGGAAAGACAGAGAGGCTGAGACAGAGAGGCTGAGACAGAACGAGACAAACACAGACACAGACAGACAGTGACAGACATTGTAAAAATAGACTGGCAGACAGAGACAGACTGACGGACAGACAAACAGAGATACAAAGACAGACAGAGACTGAGAGACAGACGGACAGAGACAGTTAGACAAACTAACTCTACCAAAGCACCAATCACCTACTGCGGCACCAAGAGACGCCAACCCCAGTAAACAGAAACCCTCCTCCTGGTGTACATTAACACAGTATAACCTTTTTCTTCTATATTTTAAATTTATTTCTGTTCCTTTTTCGCACCCCCCCTCCCCCCCAGGCCCCGTTGTGGGTCGTTTGATCTGTGCCCGGGTGGGCTAATTCCCATTAAAAAAAAAAGCAACTGGCTGGGCCCAGCCTCGAACTGGTCCCGGCGGTGCTAGACGTAGTTCGTCAGGCCACCGCCAGGGGTCTACTGTCGGCTTTTGTGAAGGTGGTTTTGTTGTTTTTCTTTAATAATTCATATATTTTCGTAGTTTTTCTCAGGATTTGTATGAATTTATACTCCAATAGCAGAGTTACAATTGTATTGAAGCTGTGTGTGGCCCTTTTACAGCCAATCTTGGCTACTAACTCAAGATACACTTGTGTGTGCGTGTTTGACTGGCGTGTGTATGAGTGTCGTGAATCATGAAGACATTTTGCAAGAACCTTTACCAAAACACATACAAAAGAATACCAAACAGTTATAAACAACAGCGAAACGGTAACTCTGCTATTTGAGTTTAAAATCACGTTAAGAACTGCGAAAATAAATCAATTATTGAAGAAAAACTGCAAAAATACCACATGTAACATAAATACAACTTCTGGAATGTTGATTAATGTCCCCCTGGCGGTGGCCTGGCGAACTAGGGGGGGGGGGGGTCACAGCTTCCATGGTAAACACTTTAAATATTATGAGTGTCTCTCACCCACAATGGAGAGGCCTACACTATTTTCTCTCACCACCGCTGTCTACACCTACACTATGGTTACTCACACGAGCCAGAAGCACCGGACATGGAGTAGAAAAATTGTCCTCGTTGCAGATGGTGACGTCATCGTGTGGGTAGCAACGGACCCTGGTGTTATGGTGAAGTAATGGTGAGGTGATGGTGATAGTAAAAGAGATGGTGAAGTTCTTGGGAAGGCCACAGTGAGGTAACGATGAGAATGGTGATATTATGGTGAAATGATGGTGAGGTGACTAGAGGAACTATTCACTAGAGGACCGATGCTGGTGAAGGGTTACTGGTGCACCACTGAAGTATGAATGAAGAAGTAATGATAAAAAAGATAGCTAAAAGGAATGATGGTGAGATATAAGAGAAGAGGTGATGGTGAGTTTTAATGGTGATGGTGAGCGTAATGGTCCGGGTTTACAAGCTTTTACATATACGTGAACGCTTTAAGATTATAACACACACACACACACACACACACACACACCATTTTTATCCTTCATATCCCGAGAAAATTTACTCAACTAAAATAAATAACTATGACCTGGAACCTGGACCACTATGTTATGCTGTAAAAATAAACTCCTAACTAGACCCCCACAAGGTACCATGTCTTATGGTCCTGTCCAGCAGTCACTTATCTTATTATCTTACCCAAATTTGAATATTTTACTCTTATTACTTTTGTTTTTCTTATCTTCTCTTATCTTCGGTGTTTATCTGTGTTTTCTTTGTTTAAAGGATTTTATGTTTATTATTTTATGCTTATCTACTGATGCCAAGTTACCACCAGTCTCTCAGTGAAGTAATGCCTTTTCCCGTTTACCCTTCCTCCCGCACACCAACACTCCCTCACATCAATTCTTCACCCACAACACTGCCCACACAATAACACTCCCCCACACACCCCCTACACACTCACGACACTTGTCATCAAATATCGCCTCTTCTTCTCTCAATACACATTAGACCGACTTGTTGCCAGCCCCACATAATAATATACCATTGTCCTTCACTCCACCTATCACGTACGTCTGGGTGATAACAATATATGTGGATAAATACACGTAAATATTAGTGACAGCGACGAATATATTCTCATACATATTAGAACAATGTTTTTCAAACGTTTTTTACTGCCACCCACAGCCAGAACAACAATTTGAATTGCGACCCATTAAACCTAAGTGTAATGATATGAAATGAGCTCAGGTTAGATTACGGGGGAAAAAAACTACGATTACGAGTTTGCGTATGATGACTTAAGACACTGAGAACGATGACTAAGGTGTTGGGTATGATGACTTAAGACACTGAGAACGATGACTAAGGTGTTGAGTATGATGACTTAAGACACTGAGAACGATGACTAAGGTGTTGGGTATGATGACTTAAGACACTGAGAACGATGACTAAGGTGTTGGGTATGATGACTTAAGACACTGAGAACGATGACTAAGGTGTTGGGTATGATGACTTAAGACACTGAGAACGATGACTAAGGTGTTGGGTATGATGACTTAAGACACTGAGAACGATGACTAAGGTGTTGGGTATGATGACTTAAGACACTGAGAACGATGACTGAGGTGTTGGGTATGATGACTTAAGACACTGAGAACGATGACTAAGGTGTTGCGTATGATGACTTAAGACACTGTGTAATAGCAGTGGTAGGGAGGGAGAGTTTGTGTAATAGCTGTGGTAGGGAGGGAGGGGTTGCATAATAGCTGTGGTAGGGAGGGAGGGGTTGCATAATAGCTGTGGTAGGGAGGGAGGGAGGGGTTGCATAATAGCTGTGGTAGGGAGGGAGGGGTTGCATAATAGCTGTGGTAGGGAGGGAGGATAGGGCTGTGTACTAGCTGTAGGAGGGAAGGAGGAAGGGACGGAAGGAAGAACTTTACAATAGATGAAGGGAAAAGGAATAAGAACAGACAAAGGAAAAACCGAAAGAGGAATTAACAAAGAAGGAAGGAATTATAGTTAGAGACTTTGAAATAAAAATAACAGGTGATGAAGATTTTAAGAGGTGATAAGAAAAGAAAAGAAAAGAAAAGAAAATAGGTAAAAAAGAGAAGTCGATGATAAAACGTAAGAATGTGTGGATAATGAGGGGGAAGGAAAGTGTAAAGAGGTGTAAGAGAATGAGAGTTATAAGATAAGACGTGATGAAGGAGATGTAAAGGTGCTTGTAAGAGGTTAAGGAAGAGAGTATATGAAGAAAGACGGAAGAAGATAAATAAGAGGAGGAATTAGCAATATATGAAACAGAAACTGAATACCTTGGAATATCTTATTTCATCTATTCAATCTGACACTCACGTTTTTTCTGTGTTTTCTCTCAGGCTCTTCAGACCCAGGCGCGGGTCTTCTTGTTCTGCTGCTCGTTCACTTTTCTGGCAATATCTCCGTCCTTCTCGCCACAGCATTTCGCTTCCTTCGTTCTCACAGTAATATCTCACACTTTTGTTTTTGTTCTTCCTTTTTCATTTAATTTCCCGTTGTTGTTGTTTTACGTCTTTTGTCTGTTGTAGTTCTTTCTTTGTTTCTGTTGATAGGTAAGAGTTCTTTATCATATTAATCATAAAGTACCGCTTATGGGCGTCGTCTTAAGAGACTCTTACCTATTTTATTCCATATTTACAGGTCACGTCTTCATGTTATACATATTGCAATAATCATTTTTTAACAATAAAATTTGGATAATTAATCTTTCATTCATTCGTGTGAAGTTATTTTCACTGTGTTTGTGTGAGTTTTATTGTTTTTGTTGTCGTTGTGTAAATACACCGGCGTGATTGTTTATGTAACCCATATATTTTTATTTCGATTCCAAGCTGTTGTTTCCAAACTTTACATCATTATCCCCCGACACTGTCATCTTTTTGTCATTTTTTTTACGAGTCGAGAAAAAGTAACTGTTCAAGACCTGCCACTCATATCTTCACAAAAGCCCCCAAATTCACGTCTCCAACACCACTTTTTATCACAAGGGAAACAAATCCTTCAAAAAGACATAATTTCTTTAGGGATTCTTATAATTAAATCACAAATCCATAAATTACATCCCGGGACGATGCAGAGGAACTGTTTACAAAAGTTTCTGTTCTGTTTCTCTTTCTGGGTGGATTCTCCGCCTTGTGTCCTTGAGAGATGAAGTATTTTCCTACTGTGAGATTCTGACAACGATATTCCTTCGTTTACTCAAGTTTGCTGATACAATTTTAGCCGAGTCTGGTGTGTGTGTGTGTGTGTAATAATAATAATAATAATAATAATTAACGGTTTATTGAAAAAGTTCTGCAGCCCGAAGGCTGAAAATATACATTGGACATAAATGACTTATTACATACATTGGTGGTTTAACAAAAGCCTTCATTAGAGAAAGGTAAAGGAACATACAGTGAACATACAGATTAATGTAGGTGTTGAACAGCAAACACGTAGTGTAGTAACTCTCTCCCAGATGGTATTAGGAGGGACCTCACGTGGTGTAGTAGTTCCCTCACAGATGGTGTTATGAGGGGCCTCACGTGGTGTAGTAATTCCCTCACAGATGGTGTTGAGGGGCCTCGTGGTGTAGTAATTCCCTCACAGATGGCGTTATGAGGGCCTCGTGGTTTTAATTCCTTCACAGATGGTGTTATGGGGCCTCACGTGGTGTAATAATTCCCTCACAGATGGTGTTATGAGGGGCCTCACGTGGTGTAGTAATTCCCTCACAGATGGTGTTATGAGGGGCCTCACGTGGTGTAGTAATTCCCTCACAGATGGTGTTATGAGGGGCCTCACGTGGTGTAGTAATTCCTCACAGATGGTGTTATGAAGGGCCTCACGTGGTGTAGTAATTCCCTCACAGATGGTGTTATGAGGGGCCTCACGTGGTGTAGTAACTCCTTCACAGATGGTGTTATGAGGGGCCTCACGTGGTGTAGTAATTCCCTCACAGATGGTGTTATATGAGTGAGGTGTGGTTCCAGGCCTTCCTATCGTAGACGGATTAACACATCGCTGGTAGTTAGGTCTCACTGGCCGTTATCACTGGGTACCTGGGACCTCACTGTGCGAAAGGTCAACTTGGGTACCACTGTTACTGTTGAGTTGTTCTCACTGACTTAAGCACTGTTCACCACTGTTCACCTCTGTTTAACACTGGTTCCATTTCTTTCCTAAATGAAATAGTGACTTCTGGTGTGAACTTGTTGATATTCCGGTGGGGAGGAGGGTTCAGGGAAGGGAGTTGCTATGGGCCAACATAACAGTTGACCTGGCTGCTCGGAGAGGAGCGCCAGGTACGTCTTGACCCTTCGGTGGTCAAGGATGTAGTGTGTGTGTGTGTGTGTGTGTGTGTGTGTGTGTGTGTGTGTGTGTGTGTGTGTGTGTGTGGCGGGGTGAGGGGTAAGGTACTTGGGCAGAGAACCACATCACCCCCCAGCCGTCGTCTTATTTGTGTCTTGTGGATTTTTACGATGTTAAGCGTAAGGGAGGTAAAAGCGGAACAATGATTACCCGAAGATTCTGAGACTTCAAGATTGCGGGTTATTTAAGTTTTAATTGGTGTGGAATTACCACTGAGGAAAGTTGAGTCGGCGGTGTTTTTTATATTTATTTTTATTGAATTATAATCGGTACTGAGAAAGAAATACTTGGCTTCTTGTTTGCCTCCGTGACGAAAGAGAGAGAGAGAGAGAGAGAGAGAGAGAAATTATGCCTTTCAGAATACAAGAAAAGTACATAAGGGGCACATAAGATTAATCTGTTTCTATA
>NW_024721537.1:0-14029 GCF_018991925.1 Homarus americanus | reverse complement strand
CAGAACGAACACAAGGAAATACTTCTTCACATAGAGTGACAGAGAGTGATAGATCTATGGGACGTTCTCCCAGCTCAAGCCGTGGAATCGAGAACAGTACTGGGCTTCAAAATAGCCCTAGACAAAATTAACAAGATCAATGGAGGGATCCTACACAGGCCACTGGTCTTCCCTTGACTTGGCCACCTCTAGTAGGTGGCCGTTAGGTAAAGGAGAGGCAGACAATAAACTACCCCATATGGTTTGGGATATTAAGGATAGCCACGGGTCTTAAAGGACACGACAGGGCGCGGCACCTCCAGATATCTTGAATTACGAATACAACAGCCGAGGACACCTGACTATGTTAATCATTTACTGCTGTTCATTTTACACTTGGAGCACCACTACTACAATTATATGTTAATATTACTTAAGCAATATAAATCAAAATCTGTCCTGAAAGGTATATTACCTTTTTTTATTGGAGATGAAAGATATTTTTTCAGTTACGAGAAACTTCACCTCCTTGAGCGTCAGTCTGAGATTTTTACAAGTCACTGTTCTTCTTCAACTATAAGTCTCTTGGTGATAATTTATCCTCTGTTATGTGCTCTATTCAAAATGTTCCAAGTTTTTACAAACTGGAGTCGAGTACAAGAGATTTTGTTTTGTTTTTTCTGAGCGAGAAAACACACATAATATTAACGTTTATGACGTCATCAGCCAGGCTTGCTCTCATTGGTCGGAAGTTCTTGTCGAAAAAATGTGAATTTGGTTCATTATTGGAAATATTAATTAATCTTTAAAGCATTAAAATCAGGTTATTACGGAAAATATGCACCTGTGCCCGGATAGGCTATTTCCCGCAAAAACAAAACCAAAACCCAAACTGGCAACTACATGTTGGTTATGTCCGTGTTTCATAAGATGAGGAATAATTGTTTAATATTCTGTATGTACTGTATATGCCTTCACTGACTTACTCTTTATAATAACTCATCTTCTATTCTTTCTTAATTATGATTCATAAAAACTACAAGCATAGCAACTATTCAAAAGTTATGGAACGAATAGTTACATATTTTTTTTGTACGAATTAAAGAGTTAAATCAAAATTCCTAAGTACCGACATAACACAGTGAGGATGTTTCTATATAAATGAATTTAAAACTAACACTCTCTACGATAAACAAATTTGTTATATTCAAGCAATAAAAATAAATGATAATTCAACTAGGAATGTATCAGATCTTTCAGCTGTTTTTAATTTTGATTACAAACGAAAACAATAGTGGTGATTCATGTCGATAAGTTATCAATAAATTAAAAAACAAGACAAAAGAGATTATTAATAACAAAATCATTGAATAAGTTGAATACACTTAACTGTATAGTACTTATTTTCCGTAATAATCTGATATTAAGCTGTACAGAATAATTAATATTTCCAATAATGAACCAACTTATAAGTTTTCGACAAGAACTTGTGACCAATGAGAATAGGCGAGGCTGATGACGTCAAGAACTTGTGACCAATGGTAATAGGCGAGGCTGATGACGTCGACGTGTGTGTGTGTGTGTGGGTGTTTCTCGGTTAGAAAAAAGATACAATCTCGTGTACTTGAACCATTAAAAAAACAAAACAAAAATTAATATTTTAAGCCGTTGACATTACTGAAGATAAGTTGTCACCGAACGACTTAATTGTTGAAGATTTTAGTAAAAAGGAGAAAATTTCCTTTTGAACTTCTCTGACTGACACTTCACAAGGTGTTGTTTCTCAACGCTGAAACAACTCCCATCATCTATAAAATATACACAAGGTAAGATACGTTTTCGGGAAAGAACTTTATATGGTATAATAAACTAGGACTAATAATGGTGATAATAGGGTATTTATGATCGAACAGTAGTTGGGGCTGAAACTGAAAATTTACCGATAATATAATAGTTCTTTCTTGGGAGAATCAGGTTGTTTCCCATATTGAAATTCAATTTTTTAAGGTAACGCGATATTAAAAGTTGGTATAAATCGAATGGCGGTGTTGACTGAATAATTACCGTATTTAGTTATAGATAAATGGAGTATTAGAGTTCAGGTGGAAAATGAAAGGAATTATCAGCAGTAAGAGGTTAACGTAGGTGACGCCGCCTACACCTGTCCTCCCCTGCCTCCACCTGTCCTCCCCGCCTTCACCTGTCCTCTCTCTCCCATTTGTCCTCCCTCCTCCTCACTCTCTCCCCTTCCCCTCCCTCTTCTTTCATCCTTCCCTCCCTAACACTTCCCATAACAACTGTGCATGTTCAACAGTGATGTAACAATGACATGAAAATTTACTTCACTCATGCATAAGAAAACAAATTGACGCAGAATTCACACGATGATGGGAGGGGAGGGGGGAGGGGAGGGGAGGGGGGGAGGGAGAGGTGTAATATCTTGCCACACCATAAACAAACAGTCGACTTATTCAACTTCTTAGATGGAAAATTCACCAAACTCAGCATTTTAAACCTACTATTTTTCCCAAATTCTTCCTTGAGTACATATTTTTCCAGGGATGAAAACACACAATTCGCCTCGCAAATAACTCAGTCTCAACCTATTCCAACTTCATTGAACACAAGAGATGAAACTTACCTTCAGATTTACTAATAGAAACTAGAACATTTTCCCCAATGTCTAGAACAATGATAAAGAGTTCTATATAATTTCTGATCGTTGTGGACAAGTGTAATTACCAACATCATTACGTGTTTTAAAGACTTCAGCTGTATGTCTACACTGTCTACAGTATGTATATTGTTTATACAGTACGTGCTGAATCATTGTAAACATGTAATACGATTTTACTAAATATCTATCTGAACAACGATGTATGTATGTATGTATCCAGGCACTTTAGCTTAACTCTCAGCTCACAGCGTAAGGAATGTTTGCTGCCTCACCGACTCAAACACGAGACGTTTTTCTTCACTCTGGGGACACGAGATGAGATCATTTACCCTATCGAGGCCCGCAAAGTGAGGAACATTTTCCCACCTAATGTGTGTAAACTTTCTCACACTTTCTCACCTTAAACAACAGAGTGAGAGAGACGGTGTGTGTGTGTGAGTGTAAACTTAACAATAATAAAATAAAGTACCACGTCAGATAATTACGTCAAGAATTAAACAGAAGTTAAATTTCAAGAGACAAATGAGATTCAATGAGCGAAAAACTAATTAAAAACTAAAATGTAAAGTTTCACGAATTGTCATAAAAAATAAAGAGATGATTGATAATAACTAGAGATCCATGAAATTAGATCCAATCAGAGTAGACAGATTGAATTATGAACAGCGACCGACAACATTTTTAGGGGACCTTAAATCTAGCGATTAAAGTTATCTTAAACTGAGTGATGGCAACCCTACCATACAGTACATCATACGAGTAACAATACATACATACACAACAAGACAAAGACATCATACACAGGAGCGGCCTCGTTATACACCATACACAACACTGTATACTGTACACTGGTGTATAAAGAAAATGTTGTTGACTCTTTTTAGTTTATAAAATAGAAATAAACAACTTGAGATAAATAAAACTGTGACCCGTTTTCACAGCCATACCTCGCTCACCGGGCCAGACACTATACCTACGGCCAAACTTAACTTAACTTAACCTAACCTAACCTAACCTAACCTAACCTAACTTAACCTAACCTAACCTAACAATCAAGTGGTGATATTTATAAACTACATTCCCGATGAACTTCAAAATAAATCGTAACTTAATTATTTTGGGTGTAAGAAATAAACAAAAACAATTTACGGACAAAACGTTGATGTATTGAAGTAAAAGTTCGTAATTATGGGGGAAATTGTCCTATATATAAAGGTAAGATTTAGTAATGAGTAAAGATCCTATGCACGAATATGTAAAACCTGAAATATTAAATAGAAAAAGATTTGACTCAATGTGACTCCTAAGTACGTAGAGAAATAAGTGTAAGAGAATGAGTAGAACAAAATAACAATACGGGGGGGGTGTTAACTTATAAGGGATAAATGACCAACACGATAAAGATACAACTAACATGTAATACACAGAATAGGAGGGAGGTGTACATGGTTTATGACAAGAAGCTTCACTACCTCTGCTGTTTACCTACACACACACACACACACACACACACACACACACACACACACACACACACACACACACACACACACACTCCGGCACCATATGAAATTTTAGTTTTTAAATACATAACATAACTGTCCACCTGTATCATCATTACCTGGGCGAAACAATTTGGTGGTCTGGCCAAAGGAATTAAGAATAATGGAACATGCATTACAATCCTCGAAGATAAAATTACTTCGTTAGTAATTACGTTACCTGGTGGTGTTAACGACCAATTGACACGCAAACGTAATTAACAGGATAACAAGGCGGGAACATGTTCTACTCTGGTTTATTTTCAGAATACTGTTGATATGTGTAGTGAAGTGGGAGGATCTTACAGTAAGGTGAAGATTGTTAGTCCTCCTTATTACGCGCACACACACACACACACACTTGATGTTACGTAACTATTTTGTTAATTATTTCTCAATAGTTTATACATATTTAACAACATAAGGGGAACTATCGTACAAAGATATATTACTGGTGTTTAATTCAGAAGTTTCCAAGAGTTATGTCAGATCATGGGAGAGAGAGAGAGAGAGAGAGAGAGAGAGAGAGAGAGAGAGAGAGAGAGAGACGTGTATCTAACTCCGTTTTACCTCAGAGAGAGAGTCTGTCTGTGTCACGTGATGGTAAACATGTAATATAAGGTTAGGAAAGCTGAAATACTTATTAAAGTGATATGTGATAAATAACATTGATTAATCAGCTATGTTATTCAGAAACACATAAATAATGTTTAGCGATAAACATATACAAAAACTATATATTTTCTTTTATTGGTGATATGTCGTTATATAGACAATGTGATCGTTTAATATGTCGTAATATAACACTGTAATCGTTTAATATGTCGTAATATAACCAAAGTGTAATAGTTTAAAATTTATGAAAACTTAATACCTTAATTCAGCCAAATGCCATAAGAGAGACGAGACCTGTCAGACAATAAGCCTGATTGAATAATTTCCTCAGTAACATACAAGTGAACCAAACTTGGGTACTACACAACTACAGTATCACTCAATGACTTATTTTACACTATATCTACTACCACTTAACATTTCTATATCAGTTCAACAACCACCACTCAGCCTTGTTCCATTTTATTTAAAGTTCGTTAATCAATAAGAGGAATTATTATCACAACACAAGCATTCATTAATCAGTCTCCATTGTGAATCATTTTGTTGGGGTGTGTGGGAGGATTACGCTGGATAATAACTTTAGTGTTTTGTATATCCAGAAGAATCTTAACTCCAGCTTACTCCAACTAATAACTAACCTAATCTAACACAACCTAACCTAATCTAATCTAACCTAACCTGAAAAATCTCCACGACAACTTACTCCAACTAATAACTAACCAAACATAAGCTAACATAATTACAGACAGACAGACAGACAGACACACACACACACACACACACACATACACACACACACACACACACATACACACACACACACACACACACACACACACACACACACACACACACACACACACACATACACATAAACCATAAATATGTTATATGGAACATAAATATAACTTCCAAAATCACTCTCATATACTTCCTAACCGCGGCCTGACGAAATAGTACACCTGTAACGTTCTGTCAGGGCTCAGGTCGAGGCTCCTCCTTACTGATCATCTATACGTGTGTGTGAGTGTGTGAGATGTTTCCTAGTATGTAATAAAAAAGGCGGGGATCCGCTTTTGAATTTTGCCACATACAGCGGCTAGTTTATTGTGCACCCATATTCATCTCGTGAACGGTAGCGTAGGCAGATTATAGTTAAACAGTACAAGTCAGAATATTATGGCACTGAATGTTAAAAACAATGTATTTCCAAAAAATTATTTGTTTAGTTCTGTACAGTACATCGCCCTCTCCCTCAACCTGCCATTATTCAATAAATTATTTGTTCCCTCGTTCTAACAAGAGATACACGATAACATATCCTATTTGAAGATAAAAATACACTGTCCAGGAAGAGTCATAACAAACTTGGGGGTTATCTGAGAGAGAGAGAGAGAGAGAGAGAGAGAGAGAGAGAGAGAGAGAGAGAGAGAGAGAGAGAGAGAGAAACAATACCTTCTACAGTACAGTTATATAGTATGACCACCATGACCCACGGAGATCTGTACCTCTTGGCTCCAGACCTCTGTTGACCTTGTGTATACTCACCCAGTTGACCTTTCCTGCCCTATCTCGCCCATTCCTCCTACAGTCAAGGGCTGGGGGGCCGAGGGGGGAGGAACGGAGGGGAATGGTTCTGTAAGCATAGTTGAGGTTAGGTTAGGTTAGGTTCAAATGAGTGATAGATCAGGTCCCATGGTTAGTTTATCTCTCTCTCTCTCTCTCTCTCTCTCTCTCTCTCTCTCTCTCTCTCTCTCTAACACATATATATCCCTATTCTGTAAAATCTTGCGGTTATTTATATTTACTCACTGTTGATATTCTGGGAGAGAGAGAGAGACAGATGTAGATTGAGAGAAAGATATTATTGAGAGAGTAGACGAGGGAAATAGACTGGAGAGAGAGAGAGATGTGAATTAGTGTTTACTCCCACTCATAAGTATAGTATTAGTCAACTTATATTTTACAGGGTCTCCAGTCCACATTAAAATGAAAACAACTTTGTAAAACCTTATAAACTTTTGATTGAATGATAACAGATTAATATCCACACACACATTATAGTCAGTCTCTTCGAGTTTCATTTGGTGTATGGGTATATATCGTTTGGGTATAAGGTATAAGGCATCATTCGGGAGAGGTCAGGTCAGGTCAAAGTAAAGGTAAGGTCAGGGTAGGTGATCTCAGTGGCCAGGAAACGTGAATTTTTAAGTTGGGATGAATATTTTTTTTTGGGGGGGGAGGAGGGAGGGGGGAAGCGAGTATGATTTTATATGATGGTGATGAAGGAAGGAATAGAGGGAGAGATGGAGAGGAATTATGAAGGAGGGAAGGTTGAAGGAAAGATGAGAATAGGAAAAGGAAGGGAGGAAGGAGACAGGGAAAATTGAAAAACTGATAAAGATGATGGAAGGGTGAAAATAAAGAGGATGGCGAGGAAAGAAAGAAGGATAGAGGGAAGGAAAGAAAGAAGGATAGAGGGAAGGAAAGAAATCACGAAAATTTTAAATGAAGAAATGAAGACGAAAATCAACAAAAAAATTAAATAAAAGAAGAAATAATCATGAGAGAAGAAAGAAGAGAATTTGCTGGATTGACAAACACGACAGCCACACGGACACGACGACAAGAGATTATGTTAATTTGAGAAAAACTTGGTGGTTGTGATGTGTCTGTCTGTCTGTCTGTCTGTCTGTCTGTCTGTCGCTTCCTGTTGGTGTAGGATGATAATAAGCTGCTTAGATCTCTCTCTCTCTCTCTCTCTCTCTCTCTCTCTCTCTCTCTCTCTCTCTCTCTCTCTCATATCTACTTCAGGAGACGTGTGTGTGTGTGTGTGTGTGTGTGTGTGTACGTTGGCAACACACTGTGTAATTGTCAGCTTGCTCGCCTCGCAAGCGAATGAACCAGGGTTCCATTTCCGGGCAGGGTGAGACCATGAGCAAGTTCCTTTGCGTCATTTACCTCTATCTACCCAACAGTAATTGGGGACCTGGATGTTAATCGATTCGCGCGTCGTGTTACGGGGTAATGGTTAGCCAGTGCAGTTGGCCACGGGCTATTCCTTGACACTGGGTCACTCAGCTCATTAACTCAGGGTGTGGTTGTTGTGTTGGGGACAGCTTCAACACCTTAAACAAATTCACGTCTAGGTGGCCCTTGGGCCTGGCCATTCTCATTACAGGAGGGGCAACCATTATAATAATAAAAAAAATAAAAACGATCATCAACTTCAGGTACACCAATCATCCTTGTAAAAAAATCCTGATTGAATAATTTCCTCAGTAACATACAAGTGAACCAAACTTGGGTACTACACAACTACAGTATCACTCAATGACTTATTTTACACTATATCTACTACCACTTAACATTTCTATATCAGTTCAACAACCATCACTCAACCTTGTTCCATTTTATTTAAAGTTCGTTAATCAATATGAGGAATTATTATCACAACACAAGCATTCATTAATCAGTCTCCATTGTGAATCATTTTGCTGGGGTGTGTGGGAGGATTATGCTGGATAATAACTTAGTGTTTTGTATATCCAGAAGAATCTTAACTCCAGCTTACTCCAACTAATAACTAACCTAATCTAACACAACCTAACCTAATCTAATATAACCTAACCTGAAAAATCTCCACGACAACTTACTCCAACTAATAACTAACCAAACATAAGCTAACATAATTACAGACAGACAGACAGACAGACAGACAGACAGACACACACACACACACACACACACACACACACATAAACCATAAATATGTTATATGGAACATAAATAGAACTTCCAAAATCACTCTCATATACTTCCTAACCGCGGCCTGACGAAATAGTACACCTGTAACGTTCTGTCAGGGCTCAGGTCGAGGCTCCTCCTTACTGATCATCTATACGTGTGTGTGTGAGTGTGAGATGTTTCCTAGTATGTAATAAAAAAGGCGGGGATCCGCTTTTGAATTTTGCCACATACAGCGGCTAGTTTATTGTGCACCCATATTCATCCCGTGAACGGCAGCGTAGGCAGATTATAGTTAAACAGTAGAAGTCAGAATATTATGGCACTGAATGTTAAAAACAATGTATTTCCAAAAATTTTTTTGTTTAGTTCTGTAGAGTACATCGCCCTCTCCCTCAACCTGCCATTATTCAATAAATTATTTGTTCCCTCGTTCTAACAAGAGATACACGATAACATATCCTATTTGAAGATAAAAATACACTGTCCAGGAAGAGTCATAACAAACTTGGGGGTTATCTGAGAGAGAGAGAGAGAGAGAGAGAGAGAGAGAGAGAGAGAGAGAGAGAGAGAGAGAGAAAACCAATTCCTTCTACAGTACAATTATATAGTATGACCACCATGACTCACGGAGATCTGTACCTCTTGGCTCCTGACCTGTGTTGACCTTGTGTATACTCACCCAGTTGACCTTTCCTGCCCTATCTCGCCCATTCCTCCTCCAGTCAAGGGCTGGGGGGGCCGAGGAGGCGGGGAGGAACGGAGGGGAATGGTTCTGTAAGCATAGTTGAGGTTAGGTTAGGTTACGTTCAAATGAGTGATAGATCAGGTCCCATGGTTAGCTTATCTCTCTCTCTCTCTCTCTAACACATATATATCCCTATTCTGTAAAATCGTGTGGTTATTTATATTTACTCACTGTTGACATTTTGGGAGAGAGAAAGAGAGAAAGAGAGAGATGTAGATTGAGAGAAAGATATTATTGAGAGAGTAGACGAGGGAAATAGACTGGAGAGAGAGAGAGAGAGATGTGAATTAGTGTTTACTCCCACTCATAAGTATAGTATTAGTCAACTTATATTATACAGGGTCTCCAGTCCACATTAAAATGAAAACAACTTTGTAAAACCTTATAAACTTTTGATTGAATGATAACAGATTAATATCCACACACACACATTATAGTCAGTCTCTTCGAGTTTCATTTGGTGTGTGGGTATATATCGTTTGGGTATAAGGTATAAGGCATCATTCGGGAGAGGTCAGGTCAGGTCAAAGTAAAGGTAAGGTCAGGGTAGGTGATCTCAGTGGCCAGGAAACGTGAATTTTTAAGTTGGGATGAATATTTTTTTTTGGGGGGGGGGAAGCGAGTATGATTTTATATGATGGTGATGAAGGAAGGAATAGAGGGAAGTTCACGGGTGACGCAAGTATCCTCTTTAATCGACGGACACATGACAACCGATGTGCAGATACTACACGACCCAACCCCCTCCGACCGACTGTCAACAAACACAGCGCCCTGATGGTATTCGTAATGGAAGTGATAATGAAAAAAATATTTTATTTGTTTTGTTTTTTAATCTCAATTTCGTTATTCCATGCAGTTCATTTTTCATCAATATATGTTTGTGGAATTCTAAATACGGTATATTGTTAGCAACACAAACAATAGCATTCATTAAAATATATACGGTTCATAGGAAAACCAGGTAGGGTATTCATGAATTTTAAGGAGTAGCTAGCCTAATTTTTATCACGTTTCTTGCTGAACATAGTTTTACGTGATGGAATGGATAAACATGAATTTTAAAGAATGAAAATAAAAATAATCCAAATGAATAACAAATAAATAAAATATTGTAATATGTGGAGGCCCCCAGATTGTGGAGGCCCCTGGGCAGCTGCCCACTTTGCCCACTCCTGAATCCGGCCCTGAACAGTGGCAATTTCACTTCAGCTAAAATTCCTTCAAACAAAATTACACACTTGGAGATGTTCGGGGTACTTGGTTCTAACTACAGGAGCGAACATAAACACCTGTAGAGTTCTGTAGGTTCTATTCAACGGAAATATACAAGGGTGAGCTTACAAGCCCAAGTAGTCCTTACACTCATATAGGGGTCAACTGACCTCTCTCTGACCTCTCAGGCGACATGTGGTAAGTGGTACATTAGCAGCTTCCAGGTATCGCCAGGCACATTTATCTAAAGCCCCGTCCACACGATCGAGCACTGCCTGACGGGTACTCGCTTCATGCCTGTTGTTCTGGCAAAATTGACGGGCAAACCAACGGAGTGCCCGTGGTCAAGCGAAATCACCAGATAAGGCCGTCTGCCTGGTGGTTTGACCGTTTGCTGCCGGGTCCATTCTCATGTAGTTAGTGAAGTCTTTCTCATGTTCACCTTGAAGTTCACGTAAAATCGCGGCATGACTTCCCTTAACTTTTCGTTGAGATAACCATTCCTTGCACCATTCCATTTTCTGTTTTTTCTTCTTTTTGCACACTGTAGCAATTATTATACACAGGGCTATAGTCTTCGATTTAACTGTCCTGCGACACACCATGGTGATCGTACCGCAGCAGCTACTGCCGACCACCTACTAGCTACCAGCAGCAGAGTGTGACTGCTGCCAACCAGCACCTCTGTGTGTACGACGACACACAGACTGTCCGCCGGGCGCTGTTCGATCGTGTGTACGGGGCTTTAGCGTGTGGTGACATGAAACAGGGGCTTTGCCACACGCTACTGACTAGAAAAGTAATGTATATTGTTACAGTTGGGGATTTAGAATATAGTTATACGTCTACCAGATCCCAACAGGTAGTCAACAATAAAAAACAACAAAGACAATCGACTATAAAAGGGTAGACAAAGGATGCGAGTTTTCGTTGTATATATAGAGTACCATAAAATCCCTTAACAAAATATTCAGCTTATAATTGATTCTTTAACCAAACTTAACCTAAACATTAACAGTATATACATATTAATAAACATAAAACAATCTCGAAGCAAGTGGACGTGGGGGAGTTAATACAGGATAATAGTACTTAAGTGAGGAGCTGAGATGGCTGACGAGTAAGGCTGAGTATTGTAGAAGACGGTAGGTAGTCACTGCACGTAGGTTTAGAGGATAGATGATCCTGTGGTCACTTCCCAGAGCCAAGTGCTTCTCCTCGAATTGGAGCTGACAAAGAAGACTTTGAGGAGGTGACGCAACCCAGGATATGGAGAAGGGAAACCTCGGAGTGGTAACTAAGACGAGTCATACACGTGTCTCGTCCCTAGATGGCGTTGCTCGTGGTGCTGGGTAGGTAGATCAGGACAATAGATGGCGTGGTTCGTAGTGCGGGGTGGAGGGGTTCGTAACACCCCCCCTCCAAAGACCTCCGTAGCGCTGGCGCGAAGGAGGTGATCAACTGGTGCGTCTGGAGAGTAGCTGCTGCATTTCCACTGGAGCTCGGGATAAGGAGTCTGCAATCAGGTTATCGACCCCCTTTATGTGCCGGACTTGTAGATTATAGGGCTGGGTGAGGAGAGCCCAGCGGAGGATTCGCTGGTTGGAGGTCTTGTTGGTTTGGATGAACGTGAGTGGGTTATGGTCGGTGAAGACTAGGGTTGTGTGTGGGCAAGACTGGAGGTAACATTCAAACTTTTTTATTGCCAACACCAGAGCCAGGGCCTCCTTTTCTATGGTCGAGTAGTTGGTCTGATGTTTTTTCAACTTGGCGGAGTAGTATGCCACAGGGTGGAGGACATCAGTGGTTGGGTCCGGTTGTAGGAGCACACCTAATTCGACACCTACTAGCGTCGATTTGCAGATGGAAGGGCAAGGTGTAGTCAGGGGGTGGACTACAGGCTTGGAGGCAAGGAAGGCTTTGAGGCGGTGGAAAGACTGGTCGCACCTCTGGTTCCAGATGTAAGGGACCGCAGAACTGGTAAGGTCTGTGAGGGGTCCGGCCACGCTGGAGAAGTTACTGCAGAACCGACGGTAGTAGCTGCACATCCCCAGGAAGCGCATGAGTTCCTTCCTCGTCCTTGGAGTGGGGAAGGACAACATAATTTAACGTCATATCCCGTCTCTGCCACCATACCATGCCCAACGATATGTCCCAGGTAAGTCACTGAGGCCCGGCCAAAGCAGACGAAGCAGGTTTACAGAACCAGCCCTGCAGTCGTGCAAACAGTATCTCCAAACGCACTAGACAAATTCGTCCCAGCTGTCCGACACCACCACCAGGCTGGTCCAGTAGGCGAACGTCCCACCCAGGTCCTGAATTAGGAAGTTGATGGCCCCTGGAATGGCCGGAGCATTAGAAAAGCCAACGCCATAAATCCAAATATTGAAAAGACCAAATGGGAGTTATAAATGCCGAGATTATTTTGGCCCCATCCGTGAGTCCTAATTTGGATAATATCCTTTCAATAAGTCCACGGTACTGATAAATTTGGCACAGCCTATGCTGTCTATTATATCTTCAATCAAAGGTAAAGGGTAGGAGTCTGAGACAGTGACCTGGTTCACTTTACGATAATCGGTACAGAAACGAAAGGTGCCATCGGGTTTTGGAATGAGAAGGCAAGGTGAAGCCCAGGGGGAGGTACTAGGCTCAGCTAAGTTATGTTTTAACAAAAAATCTACCTCCTTTTCATAATCTCTTTTTTTTGTGGATTTAGTCGATATGCTGATTGCCTAATGGGTTGTACATCATCTGAGATTAGCTTAATATCATGTTTAAGACATTGCAAACCCTGGAGGTCTGCTGACGTGACTTAGGAAATGTTGATAATAACTTTAGTGAGATCTTTTGATGGATTCAGAACAGAAAATACTCACCAAGTTGTTGAGTATGCACTGTTAGTAGGGTTTTCTTTTAGGTAGAGGGAAGTCTAAATTCTCCAATAGGTCCATGTCATCTGTCTCCGGCTCCGGCCCTGACAAAACCGTATGCAATACAGGTAGGCTTATAGCCTCTGGGATGTCTTCCTCTGACTGCCTGAAATGGTGAAGTTTCGTGAGATTAATGTGAACAAGCTGTGAATCTCTTCTGGGATCAGGATTATGGACTATATAGTTGAGGGGAGATAGTTTATTAGCATTGATTTGAAAGTTTTGATGGAACCGTTCCAAGCAACCTTGGAATTGTGGGTGGTAAGCCGAAGATGTACAATGGTCCACACTGAGGTCTTTCATCACCTGTTTGAACAAAGATGGATCAGATTGTTGAACTGTAATGAGCTCATCCCTACTAATGGTCTTATTGTACAGATTTCCTGTGGGTAGTAAGATATTGGAGGTGGTTTCACATGAAGAGGGCCCATTTCGCACACTCTGTGACCGGGTGACAGCACAAGATGGGAAAAGATGAGGAATAGTTTCTTCAAGGTCAGTGGTGGAGTTGACAGGTAAGGGAGAGTCGACTGTCTTTATGTTAGGAACCACTAGATCTCCTACCAAGTCA
>NW_024721536.1:0-9580 GCF_018991925.1 Homarus americanus | reverse complement strand
CCAGTTAGATTTTCAGGGCAGACGTAAGGAAAATTCCACTAAAGTACCAGATTTCAGAAGGGCAAACTTTGACAGTTTAAAGAGGCAGCTGAGAGAGGGGGTGTCACGCTTGGCCGTGAACCTGACAGATGACACCGACCTGATAACGAGATCTGAGATTGCCGAGTTCCACGATAATTTAAATAGTGAGTTACTTAATGCACAAAGGCAGAACATACCATACAAAAAACTCAGATCAGACAACAATGACCCTATATGGATAAATAATTATTTAAAGAACATCATTGGCCAAAGGAAGGCTATAGGTAGAAGGATAAATCGTGGCGAAATTCACCTCCGGTACTATTATAGGGTATTGGCGAGTAGAGTTAAAACCGAGATAAGGAAAGCAAAGAGGAATAATGAGGTAAGGATAGCAAGGGAGGCAAAGACAAACCCCAAAGGATTCTACCAAATGTATCAAACTAAAACACGAGAAAAGATTGGACCAATACGGTCAGACTCCGGCGAGCTCACTGATAACGACGGAGAAATGAGCAATAATTTGAATAAATATTTTTCAACAGTTTTCACCACCGAAAATCTAAACATGATACCCGAGGCACCGACTCTATTCAGAGATAGTGAAGAAAACAAATTGAGTGAGATAGTAGTGACTAGTAACGATGTTAGTAAGCAAATAGACAAACTAAAGCCTAATAAGTCACCTGGTCCCGATAAGATATTTGCCAGAGTATTAAAGGAATGTAAGGAAGAGCTTAGTATGCCCTTATTACTAATATGTCCTTAAAAACAGGTACCAGAATCCTGGAGGATAGCGAATGTAATACTGATTTTCAAGAAGGGGGATAGATCACTATCCTCTAACTACCGCCCAATCAGTCTAACATCAATAGTAGGCAAATTACTGGAAGCAATCATTTCAAACTCTATTCGAAATCACCTGGAGAAGCACCGATTGATCAATGATTCCCAGCATGGCTTCACAAGCGGACGTTCTTGTTTAACTAATCTATTAACATTCTTTTCATCAGTTTTCGAATCGGTGGACGAGGGGCACAATTATGATGTGGTATATCTCGACTTTAGTAAAGCC
Source organism: Homarus americanus (assembly GCF_018991925.1). Classification (NCBI taxonomy): domain Eukaryota; kingdom Metazoa; phylum Arthropoda; class Malacostraca; order Decapoda; family Nephropidae; genus Homarus; species Homarus americanus. Next base: position 8,484 of record NW_024721536.1, on the reverse strand, counting down.
TTCGACAGAGTCCCCCACGAAAGACTAATTAGAAAGGTAGAAGCTCATGGCATCAAAGGTGACATCCTTAAATGGATTAGGGCGTGGTTACAGGACAGGAAACAGCGAGTGAGCATTAACGGCACTAAGTCCCATTGGAGCAACGTCACAAGTGGAGTTCCCCAAGGCTCAGTACTTGGACCACTATTACTTATTATATACATAAACGACATAGATATCGGCATTGACAGCAACATAAGTAAATTTGCTGATGACACTAAAATAGGACGTGTTATCAAATCTGACGAGGACTCGGCAAAACTACAGGAAGATCTAAACAAATTTTTCGAATGGTCTGAAAAATGGCAGATGAAATTCAACGTCTACAAATGTAAAGTACTCAGTATAAGAGATGTAAACAGGGAAACCAGATACCAGATGAACAACGATGCCATAGAGAAATCCGACTGCGAGAGAGATTTAGGAGTAATGATAAGTAGGAACCTTAAGCCAAGTAAACAATGTGTTTTTGCTCGTAATAAGGCTAATAAAGTACTTGGGTTCATACAAAGGAGTGTTAGTTACAAGACTAGCGGGGCCATCCTAAAACTGTATCTTGCTCTTGTGAGACCACACCTGGATTACGCAGTTCAGTTCTGGTCACTGGGACACAGAGAATGGATATAGAATCCTTGGAAAGAATTCAGAGGAGAATGACAAGACTAATCCCGGGCATTAGGAACCTTGAGTATAGAGACAGGTTAAAGCATTTTAATTTGCACTCCCTCGAGAGACGTAGAGCGAGGGGCGACCTGATAGAGGTGTATAAGTGGAAGGCAGGGCTAAACAAAGGGGACATTACAAAGGTACTCAAACTATCCAACCAGGAGCGAACTCGTAACAATGATTTTAAATTAGACAAATTTAGATTTAGGCGTGAAATAGGTAAACACTGGTTTGGAAACAGAGTAGTGGATGAATGGAACAAGTTACCAAATATCATCATTAACTCGAATACGCTGAATTGCTTCAAACATAGGTTGGATGCTCATATGAGCAATAGGGGTTGGGTGTAAACGGGACTGCCCAGTATGGGCCAATAGGCCCGCTGCAGTTTCCTGCATTCTTATGTTCTTATGTTCTTATATGTCCAACTACTACTCTGGGCCGCGAGACAGTGGTAGTGATTACAGATTGCCCACGAGGGGGCTAGTTTATTGGGCACCCCCTTACATCCTGTGCAAGGTGAAGCGCAGAAGCGTTTACAGTGCCCAACTGGGAAGCATGCGGAGTTCATGCTTGCCTTTATGACTCATGCATTAAGGGCGTAAAAGGCCTGAAGGGTCATGGGTTTTGTCAGCAAGTTACATAAAGTGACAATGATGAGGGTGTGGGGGGAAAATTCCCGGTACAATTTATCTGTTTATGGCAAAGTGTGGCAGGTCCCTATTAATGTGAGCGGTGTTTACTGAATCAGCTGACCCTGGCTCGACCTTTTGAGAGACGCAAGCCAAGTGATCTAAGAGTCGTGAATAACATGGTGAATTACTTGGTGTTATTCATTTGGGTGAATATTTGTATAAATCAAAGGTGCTGTCACACACACACACACACACACACACACACACACCACACGTGGTACACCACCAACACACAGTTTCTGAGAAGGAGTTTTAGATTGTATTTAACGAAGTCTTAACTGGGAAAATGTTGTATGGCTTTTGTTATGGGGTAAGTTCTGGCGTGAACATTAAGACTATTTTCATAATTTTTTGTAACTAATATTTTTATCTGCCTGGTATAATTATTTATTAATTTGTATTGTAAGTTATGTCTTGATAGTCGATGTAATGTAACAATTTACTTTTTGTGTTAATGTTCATATAGATTGGTTCAGTGTTGCGGCTCTGACTCGTCAACGATGTTAATAAGCTCTTGAGTACATACTGCTGGTGAAACTATGTTATATTAACAACACGACAGACAAGTACTATAATACCTTAACATTTAACAATAATTCAGCCTTAATTTAATTTTTTTCACCAACTTAAGACACATAACCCAGAAGGAAGTAAGACGGGCAACATAACGCGGGATATCGTGGCTTCACTAAGTGCAAATTATGGAACTTGAGGTAACACATTATGGGAAAATGCGAGCCCTGCTAAGTGGTTCTCCTCAACATGGACGCAAACATCAGATGGACAAAGAAACAGAAGAACCCCGGATATACATTCATTTATTCTACAAAAAAGTTACGTAAACGAGCGTTAAATACGTTTAAGTAATCACAGTTTACGAAGCTGAAGTCGAGATATTAGAAGATGAAGAAGACTTTAGCATATCAGTATACCCTACGACCGGCGCCAGGATGTTAAGTGTGCCATCAGGGTATATTAGCGCTGAGAGACGGGTGCTATCGTGGTATATTAGCATACCTTCACCCTGAATGGTATATCAAAAAGTACAGGATTTACTTCACAGATATTTAGTTATATCTATCGGCATATTATATAAATTATATCAATATATCTGTGTATACCAAATATGGCATCAGAGTATATCACCGTTTGCCATCATATTCTCTAAATAACCTCAAAGTATACCCCCGAATGTTTAATATCATACACTATAAATGACACTGTAGTATGTTAGTATATAATCAGGGTATAACATAAATAATATCAGCATTGTTTAGAATATCATATATATTAAGCGTGAGGAATGGATGTATATGATTCAATATATCACAGTTACATAAAGCGGTATGTCAGCTCATCAGCATATCACTAGATGACATCAGAGTATAGGACACTATACTCCAATAAATACTGTCAGGTATCTAAGTATATCAGGGTAATCACTGAGAAGTGTCAGAACATATCAGCATATTCCTTGACTGGTAACAAAGCATGTCAACATACTCAAAGTATAATCAATGTCTCCGGAATAAACAAGCCAGTGACAGCAGCATATATTTCTGAAAATCAGCTGTGAAATATGTTCAGAACAGCCCAAAGTATACTATAATACTAAGCAACATTTGAAATATACCAGTATACTTCTTAACAGTCAGGGAAAAATTCATTATACAGATTAGTGTCCTCGAAGCAGATCAACTTGTCTCCTGCTTTCTGGGGACCCATTAGTGGCATATCAGTATATCCAAAGAGACACATCGGAGTATATTACCATATATCCCAAGTGCCATGAAGGGATATCAACATACCTGAGTATATTAACTAGCTCTCATAGTCTTCCACTCTCTCTTAGATCCATCAGAATATGTCAGCATATCACCCTATCTTCTGAAGGTCCAGTTTACCTTGTTCCGAAAGTATGTCGAAGCATACTAACAGATCCCCTGAATGCCCTGAGAACATATCAGTATACTTCTAGGTTAATTCATATCATATCAGTATATCCCCTGAATCTAAGGTATAGCTAACCTCATTTCAAATTATTATTAGAGTATGTTAACATATTCCCTTAGAAGCATACCAGCATATCCCTTATGTCATTACAGTCAACCAGTATACGCTCAGAGATAGATGCAAGCATATCAGGGTATATTAGCATACCCTGTAAGAGAGATATGAGCCTAGCTACATAACCAAGTATATCAGCATACCCCATATGCTCTTATAGTACATCAGCACACCCTCTGAGAGACAGAACCATACCAACATATCAGAATATATTAGTATATCCTTTAGAGTGATATGAACATAATGGCATATCAGATGACAAGAGTATATCAGCATAGTCTTTGAGGAGCATATCAGACCAACCTAGCATAAGCTCTTTAAGATAGATGGGAGCATATCTTAAATAGACTGGAACATACCAGAGCATATTAGCATATTAGCATATTAGCAAGGTGAGGAGGAGGAGGAGGAGGCAGGTGTCCACCGACCAGGTATGCTGATAGTCTGGTGATAATGTGGGTAAAACTGGTGTGTGTGTGTGTGTTCTCAAGGTATAAAATAACGGCCATATTTTGTTTACATTTTCTGGTCGCTCTAAAATACCATTAAAACAATATTGAGTATAAAATGTTTTGGCTCCAACTGATGATCTCAAACATGTCCCATACCAACTCCTAAGACATTCTGTAACTCATTTAGGTAGATGTCCTCACTACATACACCGACTGCGTAATGCCAGCAGCTTATGTGTTAATGATATTGCACATTATAAGTTCATGTGTGTCACACATATCAAATCGGAGAATTTTAAAGAGAGTTATTACACCACCTGTATCATTAGTTGTCGCCAGTGAAGGAACAAGCCAGGGGTAGATTACATTTTATTTACTGTACCAGTTTCATTCTTAAGACGTTCCACTATAAGAGTTCTTTCAACCCCTGCAAGGTCTGTACACTTCACGTAGGTCTTATAACTTAGAGAGCCACGTCTCATATATAGGTAATTACTCCACAAGGAACTACAAGTTACACCTTGATGTAATACTTCATTTATTGCCAAACTTTATAGGGAAATATTTTTTTCACAAAGAATTTCAAGTTACAATTTCACATAACAAGTCACATTACAAACGTTCCTTCGGCTTACAGTTAAACTTTGCAATGTCAAGATATTTTTTTCACTGCAGAGGAAAGTATGCGTCATCATCACCACACATACACACACAAAGACAAAACTCCTGTATCCAGATTCTCAAAAGTTTATAAATTAAATTCTTCCCTAAAATTAAACAGACAATACATCTATTTATCATAGAGTATGTGAACAATATCGACGCCATATTGGTTACCATCTTTGAGTTATATAATTAGTTAGCTTCATAGTGTTAATTATTTAGTTAAAAAGGAAAAATAATCTACTAGTGTGTGTTGTGACCAAAATATATCAACATTGTATTTACTTTCTCCTCCAGGGGGCACTAAGTCTAGAAAAATGACACAATTGACATCTATATAAAGTGACTGATCAAGGGTAGATATTGGCTACCTTTTGTGTTACTTTGAGGTCGTAAGAACACACAGAGCTGCTCTTAAGGATGTTTACCACAATACACCTCAACCAGTTTCTCATTCACTAAGGTCAAACAATAAATCTGGTTCACAAGATACACCGTAAATTTTATTAGAATACAATAATCAATTACTGTATTATTGTATTGAGGCGAATAGTCTTATGGTGTTAAGATGTGTTCTTAAGCCATGAAGGTAAACAAAAGGTATCTAACATTCAAGTTTTAAGACATGATCTGGGTAGACGTTGAAAAGTCCCTCTCCTGCCCTATGTATGAAGCACCCACCTGACCAAAATTGGTAATTAAGATAGATTACCTGAAGATTAACCCTCCCAGCTTATTTCAACTAATGATTAACCTAACGCTACTTGGGAAGTTAAGTTAGGTTAGGTTAGGTTAGGGTAGGGTAGGGTAGGGTAGGGTAGGGTAGGGTAGGGTAGGGTAGGTCAGGTCAGGTCAGGTCAGGCAGTGCCAGTGTAGTTAATCTTGAGGTTAAATAAACTAGAGGCTAATCTTCACATGAGCCAGTAAGACACTTTGACGGAGGCGGTTACGTACAACAGGAAAGCTCTGATAACATATAATGTACAGTATATACCGTTTAAGTTGCGTCAGCAGCTCTATACACCACTTAATGACTTACTCATTCACTGCCGTAGAAATATTTACTTCTCTAACAGTTTTCTATATGGTTCCCAGTCATTATAATACGACCTTGTAAAATCAAATGATATAAATTAAACTAAACTTATCCAAATTAAACTTATTAGCTAACAAATCCTTCTAAAACACGATATATGCAAATCAAAAGTTCTAAATTCAACTTAACTTATCGTAATATAACTATTATAACTAAAACCATTTTAATTAAACGTAACTCAAACACCTCATGCCACAAACAGAAGGAAAACACCTTAATATTATCGTAGAGGTCTTGTAACTCCACTATTAACTCCAGGTATTTATATCTATATCAATCTACCATGTTAGGTTTCCAGGCTGTGGGTTTGATCAAGTTACCCATCAAGCGAGAGTACATTTAAATGGTACTCACTCTGGGAGAAACAACAATTACGATTTATTTATTTTATTTTTCATTTATTTTTTATTCTTGGTCCATACTGTAAACATCGCCCGCTTGTGAGTCCCGTCAGCCATTTTGTTCTAACTCTCGGGGATTCTAAAATAAGCCGTAAATAAATAAATAAATAAATAAATAAAACAAGCATCTTTTGTTTTTCTAACCCATGAGCTGTGAGTCTTCATTATATACTTCAACATTACTGTAAACTAAGGCTAGAGAGGGTGTGTACAGTACTAGTGGAGTCAAGACGAGAAGGTATTTCAAATCCATAAAGGGTTTTACAAGTGGAGAGTCTTACAAGTGGAGGGATAAGGTTGTCGTGAGGAAACGGGTTGGTGCTGTCGAGGGATGGGGCGGTGGCTGTCGAGGGATGGGTTAAGGTTGTCGAGGACAAGCAGGGCTGTCGAGGGATGGGTTAAGGCTACCAAGGGATGGGTTATGGCTGTCGAGGGATGGGTTAAGGCTGTTGAGGGATGGGTTAAGGCTGTCGAGGAATGGGTTATGGCTGTCGAGGGATGGGCTATGGCTGTCGAGGGATGGGTTAAGGCTGTCGAGGGATGGGTTAAGGCTGTCGAGGGATGGGTTAAGGCTGTCGAGGGATTGGTTATGGCTGTTGAATGATTGGTTATGGCTGTCGAGTGATTGGTCATTATTGCTGTCGAGTTTTGTACTGTGGAGATGTGATGAGCATTAGTCTGGGTACGAGGCTGTAAGTTATCTGATACAAGCGGATGGATATATATTATGATAAGGGAGAAGCAGTAAGCAGTGCAAATCAAATCTGCATGTTAATTGGTTATCCAAATGACTAAATTGTAAGATCGGAACAAAAGACTTTAGCTATTTTTTTTAGGTTTTCATTCCGACGTAAGAATGGAGGAAACTCCAGCGGGCCTATCGGCCCATACTGAGCAGTCCCGTTCACACCCAACCCCTATCGCTCATATATCCATCTAACCTATGTTTGAAGCTATCCAGCGTGTTCGATTTAGTGATTTTGTCGACGACTCCACCATTGTGATCAGTGTGAACAACTCGGTTCCCTACTACAGCGCTCTCCAGAATATATTGAACAATCTCCACCAACAACTATGTCACCATCAACCATACCAAGACCATGGTTATGCACAATCCAGGTTGTGGACTCCACCAGCTTCCTCGGCGTCACTAAAGATAACAAACTTAATTGGAAAACACTTGTCAGTATAATTGTCAAATCCTCCCTAAGTGCTACACAACGGAAACACCTACTGTGGAAAAAGTGCCAATCTCATTTGTTGGCTTTGTTACTATGTTATGTTACTTGTGATCCATTCTCCAATTATGTAACTGTATATTTGCATCCTTATGGCTGCCATGCTCTTTCAATAAACCGTTAATTATTATTATTATTATTATTATTATTATTATTATTATTATTATTATTATTATTATTATTATTATTATTAATATTATTAATATTATTATTATTATTATTATTATTATTATTATTATTATTATTATTATTATTATTATTATTATTATTATTATTATTATTATTATTATTATACACACACTCACACACACACACTTCGGGTCACGGGTGATATCAAGGCCGATACTGACTGTTAGATTTGTTGATTGTCAGGTTGTGATGCTGTGGCTGTCTGTCTAACTGTCTCTCTCTCCCTGGACTAGAGGACAGATATTACATTTGCCTGTCTCTTACCACCTGCATAACTGTCATTTTGCGTTCTCTTCTCTTGGTGTTTACGTATATGAATAGGCGTCTCATTTGCATTAACTTCAGTCCTAATTCTCTTCCATTACTACCAGATGGGGTTTATATTGATAAGTAACTCTCCTCCCACGACTCTCACATATGACGTAGTGATAATCAGGTTGATAAAGCGTGGTATATTGTTTAATGGGGCTGGCATAGGTCAATGATCTCCCCCATCAGTCTTTATGAGAACACGCAGGTAGGGTGCCGACCGACCCCTTAAACATGTCAGTTATGGAGGCTTTGATCTTCTGGACAGCCCAGCTGGGTCCTGGCCCGTCACTGTTCCACGTCACACGACTCTTGATTACTCTTACATAAACAAACAGGGAATGCAGTTAAGCTCCATCCCTCACCCAAAGCAACTCCAGTTAGTGAGTTGCTTTAAAATTGTTTCAGATCTATAAACACCTCGAACCTCCTGTGTTACACACACACACACACACACACACACACACACACATTCATTTGTTGTCATTCACTCACTTTAATATATGTTCTACTGTGTAGCTCCCCATCCACAATACGGCGGTAAATCTGCTTTCCCTCCGTTCATATCACACAAATCCAGCATCACCCACCAGATGCAAGTCCTTCCCTAACATGAGCGCTATGATCTCCACTCATTACGCCCGTTGCTGCCACTTAACACGCCCTTCC
>NW_024721535.1:0-5755 GCF_018991925.1 Homarus americanus | reverse complement strand
CATACTACCCATAGTGACAAACTCAGTAACACTCACCCATACACTCACCCATAGTGATAAACTCACTAATACTCACACAAAAACTCACCCTTACACTCACCCACAGTGACAAACTCAGTAACACTCACCCATTCACTCACCCATAGCTACAAACACAGTAACACTCACACATACACTCACCCATAGTGACAAACTCAGTAATACTCACTCATACACTCACCCATAGTGACAAACTCAGTAATACTCACTCATACACTCACCCATAGTGATAAACTCACTAATACTCACACAAAAACTCACCCTTACACTCACCCACAGTGACAAACTCAGTAACACTCACCCATTCACTCACCCATAACTACAAACTCAGTAATACTCACTCATACACTCACCCATAGTGATAAACTCGCTAAAACTCACACATACACTCACCCATAGTGACAAACTCGCTAACACGCACACATACACTCACTCATACACTCACTCATAGCTACAAACACAGTAACACTCACACATACACTCACCCATACGCTCACCCATAGTTTCAAACTCGCTAACACTCACCCATTCACTCACCCAGAGTTACAGGAGGGGCACTAGAGGCGGCAGCACGGGGCGGTCACCTGGAGGTAGTATAGGCCCTGATAGATAATGGTGCTGACGTTAACGATGGTAAGTGTCCTTCTAGTTATTTGTAATATAAATAACAATAAACTACACCGCGGGATATTAATAAACTTTAATAATAAGTTATCATACATATTGTCTTTATTTATTATGTTTGTTTGTTTATCCTCAAGTCTAATATAATCAATATTTGTGTTGTTATTTTATTACTCTATTTATACTGTAGTGGACTTCTCCCCTACAACTGCCTACAACTGCGTAGCAGCTCACCACCTGCTATCGCATTCCAATGTGCCGCCTTCCCTAGCAACCAACCAGATGTTACCGTATCTTAGCAACGAAACTATTCACCGGCTACTTCTCGGGTTTTCCCACCATGACTCATAGCAGCTGCTGCTGGGTATACAAGCTCTGTCTCTCCATTGAGTCACTCAGTCAGTCGCCCACCAGCCTCGGGTGGTGGTTGTCCTCCGTCAATAAACATCGTTACACGTATATTTGTGAATTATTTTAATAAGTTAATAATGCAGTTTCGAAAACACATTTAAAGTGTTACATCGTTGATATAAAGCCGTTAAATATTTAAGTCATATTAAAGGTTGCTGTGGGCAGCTGACCCACGGCGGGCCAGTAAATATGTTGCCATTTTCGCATTTCCAACGTGCTACGCTAAACCCGATAAATTAAAAGGCATAAATAAAATAACAACCAAAATAGTTAATTATATTAGACTCGAGGATAAACAAACAAACATAATAAATCAAGACAATATGATAACTTATTATTAAAGTTTTATATCCGGCAGTGTAGTTTATTGTTATTTATATTACAAATAACTAGAGGACACTTACCATCGTTAACGTCAGCATCATTATCTATCAGGGTCTTTACTACCTCAGGTGACCGCCCGTGCCGCCTCTAGTGCCCCGCCTACGCAACTCTGGGTGAGTGAATGGGTGAGTGGTATGTGTGAGTTAATATAATGTGCGTGTTAGCAGGTTTGTCACAGGTGAGTGTATGTGTGAGTTTTAGCAGAGTTTATCACTATGGGTGAGTATGAGTGGTATTACTGAGTTTGTCACTATGGGTGAGTGTATGTGTGAGTGTTACTGTGTTTGTAGCTATGGGTGAGTGAAGAGTGTTACTGAGTTTGTCACTGTGGGTCAGTGTAAGGTGAATTTTTGTGTAGTATTAGTGATTTTATCACTATGGGTGAGTGTTACTAACTTAGTCACATGGGTGAGTGTATGGGTGAGTGTTACTGTGTTTGTAGCTATGGGTGAGTGAAAGGTGAGTGTTACTAGATTTGTCACTGATGGGTCAGTGTAAAGGTGAATTTTTGTGTAGTATTAGTAAGTTTATCACTATGGTGAGTGTATGTGTGAGTTTTACTGAGTTTGTCACTATGGGTGAGTGCATGTTTGATGTATGGTGAGTGTTAGCACTTACCCCCAGTGACAAACTCCCATCACAAACTCACCATACCACCACCATAGCTAAAACACGGTAACACTCCACACACCCATTCCCACCATAGCTACAAACAGTAACACTCACATACACTCACCATCCTCCAGCTAAACACAGTAACACTCCACATCCCTTTCACCCATACACTCCCATAGCTACAAACATATTAACACTCACATACACTCACCCATACACTCACCCATGGCTACCATAGTAACATCACACATACACTCACCCATACACTCACCCCATAGCTACAAACACAGTAACACTCACATACACTCCCCATACACTCACCCATAGCTGCAAACATAAGTAACACTCACACATACACTCACTCCATACACTCTATAGCTACAAACATAGTGACTCACTCCATACACTCCCCATTCACTCACCCATAGCTACAAACACAGTAACACTCACATACACTCACCCATTCACTCACCCATAGCTACAAACATAGTAACACTCCACATACACTCACCCATTCACTCACCCCCCAGCTACAAACACAGTAACACTCATACACTCACCCATTCACTCACCCATAGCTACAAACACAGTAACACTCACACATACACTCACCCATACACTCACCCATAGCTACAAACACAGTAACACTCACACATACACTCCCCATTCACTCACCCATAGCTACAACAGTAACACTCACATACACTCATATACACTCCCATATGCTAAAACACAGTAACACTCACACATACACTCACCCATTCACTCACCCATGCTACAAACACAGTAACACTCACACATACCTCACCCATTCACTCACCCATAGCTAAACCTAGTAACACTCACCCATACACTCACCCATTCACTCACCCATAGCTAAACATATAAACACACATACACGTACACTCCCCATACACTCCCATAGCTAAACACAGTAACACTCACATACACTCACCCATTCACCCACCCATAGCTACAAACACAGTAACACTCACACATACACTCACCCATTCACTCACCCTTAGCTCAAACACAGTAACAACTCACACATACTCACCCACATACCTCACCCATAGCTAAACATAGTAACTTACACACATACACTCACCCATACACTCACCCATAGCTTCCAAACACAATTACAACACTCCACATACACTCACCCATACACTCACCCATAGCTTCGACACAGTAACTCTCCACATACCTCACCCTTCCGCTCACCCATAGCTAAGCCACAGTACACTCCCATACACTCCTACATTCATCACCCATAGCTAAACCAGTGAAACACTCACACATGCACTCACCCATACACTCACCCATGCGACAAACATAGTATACTCACCACATACACTCACCCATACCTCACCCATGGCTACAAACACAGTAACACTCCACACATACACTCACCCATTCACTCACCCATAGCTACCAAACCGTAACACTCACACATACACTCACCCATTCACTCACCCATAGCTACTAAACACAGTAACACTCACACATACACTCACCCATACACTCACCCATAGCTACAAACACAGTAACACTCACCCATTCACTCACCCTAGCTACAAACACAGTACCTCACACATACACTCACCCATTCACTCACCCATAGCTACAAACACAGTAACACTCACACATACACTCACCCATGCTTCTAAACACAGTAAACACTCACACATACACTCACCCATACACTCACCCATAGCTAAACACAGTAACACTCACACATACACTCACCCATACCTCACCCACTCCCCATAGCCTGAAACATAGTAACACCACACATACACTCACCCATACATCACCCATCTACAGAGCATAGTAACTCACACATCCTCCCCATACACTCACCCATCTACACATGCATCACCCGTTCATCACCCATGGCTACAAACACAGTAACACTCACACATACACTCCCATTCACTCACCCATATTTCTAAACACAGTAACACTCCGCACATACACTCCACCCATACACTCACCCATATTCTACAACAAGTAGCATCACACATACACTATCCCCATACACCGTAACCTCCCCCGTTCATCACCCATTGCTCAAACACAGTAACATCACACATACCTCACCGTTCACTCACCCATAGCTTTCTAAACACAGTAACACTCACACTACACTCGCCCATACACTCACCCATGGCTGAAACACGTGCCTCACACATACACTCACCCAGCATCACCCATAGCTAACATGATTAACGCTCACACATACACTCCCATTCATCACCCACTACAGTCACTCCCACCCCCTTCCTCACCCATAGCTAGAAACACAGTGCACTCACACACACACTCACCCATAGCTACAAACACAGTAACACTCACACATACACTCACCCATACACTCACCCATAGCTAAACACAGTAACACTCACACATACACTCACCCATACACTCCCCATAGCTACAAACACAGTAACACTCACACATGCACACTCACCCGTTCACTCACCCATAGCTACACACAGTAACACTCACACATACACTCCACCCATTCACTCTTACATGGCTACAAACACAGTAACACTCCCACATACGCTCCCCATACACACTCACCCATGCTTCTAGGCACAGTGACACTCACACATACACTCACCCATTCACTCACCCATAGCTACCTGAACACTCAACACATACCTCCACACATACACTCACCCATAGCTACAAACACAGTAACACTCACACATACACTCATACACTCCCATAGCTACAAACACAGTAACACTCACATATCCCATTCATCACCCATCTCAAACACAGTAACACTCCACATCCTCCCCCATTCACTCACCCATAGCTGCAAACACAGTAACACTCACACATACACTCACCCATTCATCACCCCCTACAAGCACAGTAACACTCACACATACACTCACCCATAGCTACAAACACATGCACTCACATACACTCACCCATACACTCACCCATAGCTACAAACACAGTAACACTCACATACACTCACCCACACTCACCCATAGCTACAAACATAGTAACACTCACACATACACTCACCCATACACTCACCCATAGCTACAAACACAGTAACACTCACACATACACTCACCCATACACTCACCCATAGCTACAAACACAGTAACACTCACACATACACTCACCCATTCACTCACCCATATTTCTAAACATAAATCTACTCACATACACTCACCCCTACACTCACCCACAGCTACAAACAGTAACACTCACACATACACTCACCCTATCACCCATAGCTTCTAAACACAGTAACACTCACACATACACTCACCCATTCATCACCCACTGACAAACACAGTAACACTCACACATACACTCACCCATTCACTCACCCCGCGGCTACAAACACAGTAACACTCACACACTCACCAGCTACAAACACAGTAACACTCCACACATACACTCACCCATACCTCAACCATTACAAACACGTAACCTCCACACATACACTCACCCATACACTCACATAGCTACAAACATAGTAACACTCACACATACACTCCCATACACTCACCCATAGCTACTGACATATAAACACTCACACATACACTCACCCATACACTCACCATAGCTTCAGCTTAGACCTCACCTCTTCCATACCTTCACCATATCTCCCTAAACCACAGTAACCTCCACACATACCTCACCCATT
>NW_024721534.1:0-17502 GCF_018991925.1 Homarus americanus | reverse complement strand
ACACCCTGGCACTGTGTGTGGTGTAGGTACACCCTGGCACTGTGTGTGGTGTAGGTACACCCTGGCACTGTGTGTGGTGTAGGTACACCCTGGCACTACCTGATGTGTTCAACACCTTCGTGATTCACAATCCTCTCAAGTGTTGCTGGGAAATAGCCGAGAGGCTGAACACACACACACACACACACTCTGTACAGTCCTGGACCAAACTTGCCTCTCACAGCGGTCATTCTATCTTCTTGTTTTTCTCTTCAAATATTGTGTTTTAATCTCTCTTATTCCGGTTGCTGACTGGTGAAACGACTAGTGGAGTTGCCTTCCAAGGTCGAGGTCAAATTCTTAAGGGTCATGACCTCTAAGTGTTTGATTACCTTCAAGAAACATCTTAAGGAAGACAGTTCATTATTACCTGGATGTGTTATGACCCTAACCTAACCTTACCTAACCTAACTTAACCTAACCTAACTTAACCTGTAAATATTAAGTTAAATGTTATATATTAAAAAATATATATACTGTATATATTAAGGAAAAAACTGAAACTGGCAAATGTAGAAAAATATTTGAGAATTTCAGTCCCGAGATATTTGGTGAACCTTCCAGTATTTCCTTTGATGGTGTGAACGTTTGAAGGTGAGGTGAGTGTGAACGTTTGGAGGGTAGGTTAGGTTAGCATTAGGGTATTTAATCATCAGGTGAAATAAACTGGGGTACGTAATCCTTAGGAGAACTCCATAATCACTGTACCATTGTTTACATAAGCCATCACCAGCGTCGTGGGAACAGTTGCTTGTATCGTAAAGCTTTTATACCAGAGCAGCCAGTGACGCAGCCAGGAAGAGAGGCAGGATGGAGAGACCAGCACCACACACTCAGCTACAATAGACTTTAAAGGACTCATTATAATACTGCATCACAATGGCGCGTGTATAGAAGACTCTCTGTATGTCAACGAAGAGTTCACCATTGTGGCCTTTGTTCGTAGAGGCGTCAGTGAGGGTCTGTATTAAGTGTGTTCATAGTCCTACTCTGATGTGAATTATTATCTTTGTGTATTTTGTTATGTAGTTTCAGGGTAACTCTAATCACTATTTAAAACACTTGCTAAAACACCATGTGGTTACCAGCAGTCACCAGAGACATGTTGGTGATGCAAATTCCTTCCTATGATGTGTTCTTTATGTTTCAGTGTAAAGATATTATTGATACTTTGCTTTCCGTTGACTGTACTGTACGTTGCTGTATATGTTTTGTCAATAAAGTCTACAGTCACACTAAATCCATCTACTCAGTGCTTCGAGACACACAACAGGCAGAAAGGGCCGGGCAGCCTCTTGAGAACGATTTCAATAACACTACGAGAGGTGAGTGAGGAACAAGGTTGTATTGATCGATGGCAGAGTACCGCAATAACTCCGAGGACGACCATCATTAACGACAACTGCACCCACTGACAGTACTATTAAAGCGACGACCCCCAAACTATGTTCTTGTATACATCCAAAATTATCCTCAACAGGAGTCGTAGTGTTCATTTTGAAATTCATGGTAGCCTCCGTGAAGAGACTATTATGAACGTGTGTTTAATGCAGTACCTTAGTCAGGACAACAGACAACGACAGGAGTCAAGCGGTCACACGGGTCCAAATAATGCCAAGTTTTGCAAATGATTCAATGTGAGTCATGAGTTTTGCTAGCAGTAATATGTAGCTTCTAGTCCTTCACGACAGATTAGGTTAGATTAGGATAGGTTAGGGTAATTCAGCTTAGGTTAGGTTAAGGTAGAGTAATTCACGTTAGGTTAGGTTGAGTCGGTGTCCTTCACTGCTTAGCTTGAGGGTAGTCGTTGGTAGAGACGAGACATCGATCACAATAAACAGAAATCCCTTTACTCTAATTACATAATGATAGAAGTACTGGTAATATTTTCCCTGACTCACCGGACTGGAAAGCACCACTGTTATGTCTCCTACAACACCAAGTAATTGATTTAAAAACTAAAACTAATATACTAAGGTACTGTACTGCCTCCCCTTCTCTCCCACCCTGATCAAAGAGACAATTTATGCTCAAAGGTTAGGAATGTTTTGTTTGAATTATTAGGTTCAGTTGTGGATGTTCTAGTTTCATCCATTTTTGTTTACCTCCCAGATCCAATACCTCGCACAGTACAGTAAACAAATAAACTTACTCTTTTATTCTCTCTCTGTTTATCATCTACAGTAAACGAAACATAAAAACAAAATATTAAATGAAAAAAAAAGAAGAACGAGGTTGAAAATTTAAATAATATTACGTACATAACAATATTATAAATGCTAGAGATTACTGAAAAAATAATTAAAAAGAAAATTTAATGAGCGACATATATTTTTAGCGTACAGCGTTGAAGGTTCCTCTCTCTCTCTCTCTCTCTCTCTCTCTCTCTCTCTCTCTCTCTCTCTCTCTCTCTCTCTCAAACCTTATAGTGTGGAGATATACACAGGAAATGGATCTTCTTTCCCCCTCCTCCTCTCCTCCCTTTCCCCATCCCCTGTGTGTGTGTGTGTGTGTGTGTGTGCCACACTCTTATTTTCTGTACTATAATCCCGTTTTTTACTGTCACTTGTGTTATAATAGAAGAAATATTGTTATTATACTAATTATAGTTTATGGTACTAATTGACAGGTGGTTGATGGAGGTGAGGGTAGCGTGTTAAACGAATTAACGAATATTTCACCATGCTGAGAATGTTGTGTGTGTGTGTTTTAAGTTGTCAGGCGGTGCATTTAACACTTATCTTCCGTGTATTGAATACACATAATACAACAGCTATATTTTCACCTTGTATAGATAAGAACTTACTTCATGGGAAGGAAAAGTACATAGAGAGATATATTTTATTTAATGACTATATCGTGTAGGAACCCCTGTGTATACAATTGAGTCACCGAAGCATGGAGGCCACTAACTCAGTATTGTCTCATCCGGTCGGGCTTCAGAGTTGTTCCCAGACAAGTAGAGCATCAGTCACCACCACGTCTTGGCTATGATGGATGCTGTTGTTGGTCACCGCTGCCTAGACATGATCTATAGGGGTTGTAGGATGTTGCTGACGGCTTTGATAGCTCGACAAGCGTGGGTTTGGTTATTGTGTTTTACTGTGTAGAGAGGTGTTGGTGAGCCGACCTGGCCCTATATCGTCTATTCTTTGACACCACTGGAATGCATCCATCCAAATACACCAGCGGTAACTCCGTTAAAGGTCCCTGGTGGCGCCACTGTTTTGATACTGTACAATTTCCCGAAAGTTTAATCCCTCACCGTGAAGAGTGATGATGGTTGTGTACAAGGCATCGTAACTCTCCATAACGAACACCAAGATCATGACAGGAATTTACATTATCGCCTCGGATGGAGTTCCATATGTGGCGATAATTTCGAAACAAAAATAAACACAATTATTTTTAATCATTAAATGTCTATCTCTGAAACATGAACATGGCTGAGGTTTGTCGATACAGTAAGTGGAGTTAGTGCCTTTAGTTCATCATATGTTTCGGAACATTACTCGTGTGATTGTAATAATAAGAATAAGGGAAATTAACACTTGTATAATAGGTTTAGTATCATATAAGCACTACCTTGTAAACATTGACACTTGCCAATTAAAACTTTATATCTATATTTAGTTTATAGTTAAAACAGAAGTCTGTGAGTTTGTATTACAGGTAAACAAATACAGTTTTAACATCTGCCAAATATTTTGTTGTGGTGACCCCGTCCTTCCAGGCTGTGTTCCTATATACCAACGTCTCTCCTGAGTTGGATGTTTCTAAGTGCGTGAAACAAAACAAACTGTGGGATCATAGTTTCAAGAGGTTTATCACAACTTATTTATTTTATTCCAAAGATAATATAAAAGAGGAGCTACAAATATTATTAATTATTAAGAAAATAAATGCACTTCACAATCAGGTATACCAACCCTCCCGATACGACAGGCGCCATAATGCTTATTCTGTAATCTATCGTTCCCGGCTGTAAATATTTGGTGTTGCCGGTGTGTGTGTGTGTGTGTGTCCATGCTGGTTAGTCGAGAGAAAAAAGGGTGAAGCCCGTTTGAGTGAGGTGTACCGTTTCGTCCGTTTGAGTGAGCTGTACCGTTTCGCCCATTGGAGTTGTTACTACTACATCTGTAGGACATGGAGCGTGTGATGTATTGAATCCTGAACTGGAGAGAAGCGACGGAAGAACCAAGTCATCTATGTGCTCAGAGGCAAATCCTGAGGGAAAACGAGGAGACGACGAAGGCGCGACAGGGCAGAAGAGGAGGCGAGTCCCCTGTGACTGAGGTGGTGGAGGGTGGAGAGGGTCGTTCACTGAGCCGCGTGTAGGTCCAGGTGGCAGGAGAGGGGTAACTCTATACACTAGAGAGGAAGCCGCAGCCTCTGTAGGGGACCTTGACGTCTTAGCTGTCAATCCCTGGTCTCAGAACCGTCGTCAATAGGAAAGGTTCTCGTCGTCACTATTGCCTCCGTCTCCAGCGAATAGTAGTCAAAGGCCACGTTAATAACACTGCAGTGAATTGTGTTAAATGACTATTAAATGTTGGGAATTGGCAGTTAGATGTGTGGAGACTGTGGTTAGGTATGACGTCACATTGAGGGGGTAACCCTAGTAAGCCTGAAGTGGTGTTTCTATCACGGTGAGGGGGACAAATTATCCAAAAGAAAAAGAAATGTTAAGTTCTCCCTCTCCGGCAACAATCCTTCACAACACCTGCCCTCCAGCGTGAGGGTTGGGCCCCAGGGACGACGACAGTAGTTGTAGTTACTGAAAAAAATTCAAGAGGATCTCGATGTTGTGCTGTGTTGACGCCCGTTTTCTGTGATGATCCCGGCTCAATTTTCGTTTTTCCCCAACTTTTGGTAAAAGTGATTTATACACCTGGGTATACAGGCAGTGTCTCTGTTCAGGGTGTAGTGACCAGGGAGTTACTGTCCTCTGAGGGAAGGATAGGTGTTTCCCGGGATATTGGCTACACTGCACGACCTCCTACAGCTGGCTACACTGCACGACCTCCTACAGCTGGCTACACTGCACGACCTCCTACAGCTGGACCTGCACAGCTGCTGCACGACCTCCTACAGCTGGCTCACTGCACGACCTCCTACAGCTGGCTGCACTGCACGACCTCCTCCTGCAGCTGGCTACACTGCACGACCTCCTACAGCTGGCCTACACTGCGACCTCCTACAGCTGGCTACACTGCACGACACTCCTACAGCCAGTACACAGGTTCAGTTACCTTAATTCAGAACTGATTAACATAACACAATATCCACCACCTCCCCACCCCAGAACCCACCCGCCCCCCCCAGAACCCACCCACCCACCCACCATCCCACCTGGCAACTAATTAGCCTGCAGCACATTGTCGTGAGGGTGATTGAAGAGTGAGAAAGATACCGATAAGAATAAGGGAATTGTGTGCAAACAGTTTGTACACACACACACACACACACACAGAGGTGGGACATGTCGTTAATAGGACTAATCACCAA
Organism: Homarus americanus; assembly: GCF_018991925.1. Taxonomy (NCBI): domain Eukaryota; kingdom Metazoa; phylum Arthropoda; class Malacostraca; order Decapoda; family Nephropidae; genus Homarus; species Homarus americanus. Next base: position 11,955 of record NW_024721534.1, on the reverse strand, counting down.
GTATTAGTCATCAATAATAAGGTAAGTGGGTGAGGTAACTACCTTAGCTGCTAATATACTCGCCTGCCACACTTACCTCTCCTCCTCCTCCTCACTCGCGGCTGCTCCTCGTCTTCCTCCTTCTCTGCCTCCCTCACTCCTCCTCCTCCTCCTCCCTCACACCTCCTCCTCCCTCACACCTCCTCCTCCTCCCTCACACCTCCTCCTCCCTCCCACCTCCTCCTTCCACCTCCTCCTCCTCCTCCTCCTCCTCCCACCTCCCTCCTCCCTCCCATCTCCTCCCCCCCTCCCACCTGCTCCTCCTCCTCCCACCTCCTCCTCCCCCCACCTCCTCCTCCCCCACCTCCTCCTCCCCACACCTCCTCCTCCTCCTCCCTCACACCTCCTCCCCCACACCACCTCCTCCCTCGCACCTGCTCCTCCTCCTCCCCACCTCCTCCTCCCCCACCTCCTCCTCCCCCACCTCCTCCTCCCCACACCTCCTCCTCCCCACCTCCTCCTCCCTCCCACCTCCTCCTCCCACCTCCTCCTCCTCCTCCTCCCTCCCACCTCCTCCTCCCACTCACATCGCCTCCTCCCTCACCCTCTCCTCCTCCCTCCCACCTCCTCCTCCTCCCTCCTCCTCCTCCCACCTCCTCCTCCCTCATCTCCTCCCCTCACACCTGCTCCTCCTCCTCCCACCTCCTCCTCCCCCCACACCTCCCTCCTCCCCACACCTCCTCCTCCCCCCACCTCCTCCTCCTCCTCCCTCACCTCCTCCCCCCCCCACCACCTCCTCCCTCGCACCTGCTCCTCCTCCTCCCACCTCCTCCTCCCCCACACCTCCCCTCCTCCCCCCGCCTCCTCCTCCCCCCCACCCCGTCTCCTCCTCCCTCACACCTCCTCTTCCCCACACCCACCTCCTCCCTCGCACCTGCTCCTCCTCCTCCCTCCACCCACCTCCTCCCCACACCACCTCCTCCCTCACTTGCTTGCTCCTCCTCCTCCCTCCTCCCTCACACCTCCTCCCCCCCACACCACCTCCTCCCCTCTCACCTGCTCCTCCTCCTCCCTCACACCTCCTCCCCACACCACCTTCTCCCTCACCACCTGCTCCTCCTCCTCCTCTCCTCCCTCCACACCTCCTCCCCCATCACCTCCTCCCTCGCACCTGCTCCTCCTCCTCCTCCTCCCTCACACCTCCTCCCCCCCCACACCACCTCCTCCCTCGCACCTGCTCCTCCTCCTCCTCCTCCCTCACACCTCCTCCCCCCCACACCACCTCCTCCCTCGCACCTGCTCCTCCTCCTCCTTTCCACACACCACCGAGCTCTGGCCTGGATTAAATACAGCCGTAGTTCCTCTGACCGTAGTTACCTATAAAAATTATTGGAGGATAAACCGGCCGTAGTTATACCCCTAATTAGTAAGTTTACAAGATAGATTAATTACGAAGGATATAGATAATTAGGACGGACGTAGATAATTATGAACACTAATTGACTCTTATTTCACCTGATGATTAAACACCAGTGGGTATTAGGTTAGGTTATGTATATTAGGAAGCAGTGAGGTAGTGTGTTAACGAGGACTCGTGTTTGAAGAGGAGAGAAGCGTCGCTACCAGGCACTAATTACCTACCTGACGATGTGATGGTCGGAGCCTTACCTGTCTGCCTCTGCCTTACCTGCCTACCCTTACCTACCTTCCACCGCCTTACCTATGACTTGCTTACACAAACACACAATCTCTCTCTCTCTCTCTCTGCTGTTGTTACTGTATTAAACAAGGGCCAAAGACTACAGTTTAGTGCGGATATCATTAGCAATATACGAGTCTGCCCAGTGCTTGTCTAGTCATCTCTCCTCCTCAAGTTCGGCTGGTGTTCTCCGTATGTTATTTTAGATCACCTGAAGATTCTGCACCTCGGCCTATTTCACCTAAAGATTAACCACCCTAACACTGTTTAGGGGATAAGGTTAGGTTAGCCTTGGTTTGGTTAGGTTTGGTTAGGTTAGGTTTGGTTACGTTTGGTTACGTTTGGTTACGTTAGGTTTGGTTAGGTTAGGTGATGAAGAGTTTAGTAGATGATTCGATGCGATGTAGTAAAGATATTGAATTGGAACACCATTTCTTACTGTTAATCTGGTCCAATTATCGAGTAGTTTTTCTTGATATGCTGTATGTGTGTCTTAGGAAGCTTAAAAAGGAAGCTTAAACCGATTATCACCTCTTGGTAAGCTTAATGTGTGTCTCAGGAAGCTTAAAACGAGTAGGGCCTTTTGATAAGCTTAGAATGTTTCTTAGTAACTTCGAAAGGGAAGCTTAAACCGAGTAGCATCTCTTGATAAGCTTAATGTGTTCCAACTGAAGTAAAATTAAGCAGCTTTGTTCCCTCAGGTATCTAGCGAGTTATAATGTGAGTCTTATACCCGGGTTGTTGTTATGACTTATCAGTGTTGTGTTTTGGGTTGTGGTCTCAGCTAGAGTGTGTGGCGCTGAGTGGACGGTTGGTGTTATGGCGTAAAGGTCGTCCCTGTAACTACTTTACAATGAATATTTACCTATAGTGATGAATTCTTGTTATGTATTATTATTATTATTATTATTATTGACAGGTGTGGATATAAGGTAAAGTATTTCAATAACCGCTTTCATCAACATCATCGTCACCATTATTACCTGCATCACTATAATCAACACTAAGACAGGTGTATCATTACAGGTGTGGCGGTGAGGTACAGCATCACTGGGGGTAACAGGGATGGCCTCTTCACCATCGACCAGCGCTCCGGCCTCATCACTCTGGCCGCCCCGCTAGACTACGAACTACAGCCCAAGGTAAGAACTGGGCGCCGTTAATACCCCACCTTGGCCGGGGTCAAGGGTGGTGGGGCGCTTGATTCTGAAATTGCCCAATTGCCATGCGACTTCTAATTCTTCCACTAACTCAGTTGGGGAGGGGGCTGGTAGGTAAGCAGGGAGATTGGTTGTGTTAAGCTGGGGGAGCGTCTGGCATATATTTGCAAAGTAATTATAGTTTGTTCAGCTGCGTCACCATTAGTGAGATGACTAAGGAAGGGGAGGGGTTGTGTCTTAAACACCGAGTTCTTTAAGCTTACCATACCACTGACTGATGTTGGTCTGCTTCAGGTGTTACAGCTTGGTTGGGTACAAAAACTTCATTGCAGTATGTACTTCGCGGGTGGCTTTGTTGCAAATGGCCCTGTAGCAGATGTTGCCGTTGAGATTAAAGGCGCTGTTTCTCTGCTGCATAAGTCCTTTGATAGGAGGTGTGATCCAGGCCAAGTCAACTGGGTGTAGGCTGGTGGTGGTGAGCTTCCGTGATGGTGTTGTTACAATTTGTCCATTTGGTGTCAACGTCATCCACACTAAGTACTTCAGTCCGTGGATGGTGAACTATCCACTGCCCGAAGATACGCATTGCAGAGTCAGTAATCGGCCTGTAGGTCTTGATGTAGTGTCTCTGCACTTGGCTGGTAGTGGAAGTTGGAGACCAAAACACTGATAGGTGTGTGCTACACTCGATAGGAGGCATTGGTTAAGGTCGTTGGTACTTGTCTGTTTAGTCAGTTAAGATAAGGTCAGGGGTGTTTTGACCGCGTGTAGGGGAGCCCACAGCTTGTGATAGTAGCAGCTGGTCCTGGATATCAGTGGTGACAATTTCGTTATAATCCCCGCATAGTACTAGCTTGGCACATGGGTACCTAACTCTGAGGTGGTAATGAGGTGATTGATAAGCGTGTCTCAGGTGGGTGAGTGAGGTGGATGGTATGCCACACAGTATATGATGGAAGCAGTGTAGCGAGGGTGGGCCCGTGGCACGACACGTACCCATAATGCCTCCACATCAGTTGGGACTAAAACATCCAGGCGTGACGGGCGAGGGTCATCTTGACAGAAGAGGGCAACGCTCCCTCCACGTCCATATGTATGAAGGTGATGAAAGAGTTGATATCCCTCATTGTGGCAAGTTTCTGGACAATTTGCCACGCCTCACAGATGGTAACGACGTGGGCAGCATCTGACCTGACTGTGGTGGCGAGGTCCTCTCATTTGCTGCCATGGGAGGTGACTTTGGGGAGCAGTAAGGAGGGAAGACCTGTACCATATTCGGGGAACTTCAGTGTATTGGTACGGTCTGTCAGGAGTAGTGCGTGCGTGCGTGTGTGCCTGCGCGCGCGTGTGCCTGCGCGCGCGTGCGTGCGTTTACGGATAAATACGTAGAGAGAGAGAGACTGAGACAATGTGGACTGTGGACCCTGAGTGTGTATGACTATGAGTGTGTGGCCATGAGTGTGTGGCCATGAGTGCGTGGTCATGAGTATCTGATTATAAGTATACATGACGATGAGTGTGTGGCCATAAGGGTGTGTGGCCATGAGTGTGTTACTATGAAAATAACCTAACCTAACCTTAAGGGTGATCTCAGGTAAAGATATATGACCGAGGCAGGGACGACTTACTACCTATTTGGTCTATAGTGAAGACAAAGTGACCTTGTTTATGTCTTGTGAGAGGTCAAGGGAGAGTGGTGGTGGTGGTGGCGGTGGTGGTGGTGATGATGATGATGGAGGTGGTGGTGATGATGGAGGTGGTGGTGGTGGAGGTGATGATGATGGAGGTGGTGGTGATGATGGAGGTGGTGGTGGTGGTAGGTGGTGATGATGATGGTGTGGTGAGGTGGTGATGATGATGATGGAGTGGTGGTGATGATGATGGAGGTGGTGGTGATGATGGAGGTGGTGGTGGTGGAGGTGATGGGGATAATGATGGTGAATGGTGGTTGTGACACGGTTTTTGTTGTGGTGATGTAGAGTTTTTGATGTGGTGTCGATACAGGGATTGTGTTGTGGGGGTGATAGTGTTGATGATGGTGGTGGTGGTGGTGGTGATGGTGGTAAGGCAATGATGTTGTTGTGGTGATAAATGACGGTTGTAGTGGTGAATAGACCCAGCTATTGTGGTGTTAATGATGGTTAGGTACAACTGTGGTGGTGAACACTACACTGCCAGTTGCTTCTGTAAGGTAATATTGCTGTGTGTTACTGACAAAGACAAAATGTTTTAATAAACTAAGAGGGTCAGTCGCTTCTCCAAGATATTACCTACAGTAGCCCAGGGTGTTACTTGTGTGTGTGTGTGTGTGTGTGTGTGTGTGTGTGTGTGTGTGTGTGTGTGTGTGTGTGTGTGTGTGTATCCTCCTGTTTTGAATGTTGATCAGCTGAGGACCACAGTTTCAGTACACCTATGAATACGTGTATGTGTGTGTTTTTCATGTCTTTCGTGCAATCATCTTCCTGCTTGATACAGGATGTCCGGGCAGGTGTTAATTTCTTACTTATTGGTATTCAACATCGAGCGGGTTACTCCACCATGAGCTCCTCGCCCCCCCCCCCCTTATGTTATGTAGTCAGCGGTCACCTTCATATAGAAAATTTTAAACACCTAACCTAACCTAACCAGAGGATTAGAGATATAGATTATGAATATCGGTTCCATACACCCAGCTGCCCGTTAGCGACTGAATACCTGCCCGAGGGTAACCCAAGGAAGCAGAGTGGCTGTATGTTCGCCCAACCATCTTCACTTCCCAGACTGAAGTTAGGATCCCATTCACAGCTGGGTGGACTATGAGGCGCCCGGAGCTCAAGCCAAGGCCTTCGTAGGGCAGATAGTGAGTGTTGTATCCACCAGATCATTTACCATAAAGTGAACAGTATTTACCATTAATGATCCTGACATGACCGAACCTTTCAACTCTTGTAAAGGCCGCTGATAAATACTAGACTGAAACATTTATACATCATACACGCGGGAAATACTTTGTTGTATAGAAAGTATATAGTGAATAGTTTGGACACATTCAGTAATAGTTTTTTTTTAATCTTTTAGGAAGGAAATACTAAAATATATGAATGATTGGTGTTTCCGGAGGCCTATGGTGTTTCTGGAGGCCTATGGTGTTTGTGGAGGCCTATGGAGTTTTGGAGGCCTATGGTGTTTATGGAGGCTTATGGTGTTTATTGAGGCCTATGGTGTTTATTGAGGCCTATGGTGTTTATTGAGGCCTATGGTGTTTCCGGAGGCCTATGGTGTTTCTGGAGGCCTATGGTGTTTTTGGAGGCCTATGGTGTTTTTGGAGGCCTATGGTGTTTTTGGAGGCCTATGGTGTTTTTGGAGGCCGAAGAACTTGGTATTTTATCCCTCCTCAAGAACTGGTGTTTAGTATACAGGAGTGAGTGATTAATTTTGTTATGCCTGTGTAACCACGTGAGAGACCGAGTGTAGCTGACACACACACACACACACACACACACAGACAGATAAACTTTACACTAGGATGGTGTTGGCTACGAGTAATGCTAACATTGACTCGACACGTAAAGGAAACGCATTTTACCCCCAGACCAAACCTCTTTCCACCAATATACAGAACGTAAATACACACATACACGTCACGTATATAAAAGCTTTAACATACATACACACACACATGTATACACACAATGTCCACACGATAAAGGAGCATCACAGTTGAGCTCACACACGCACCATCTATCTTCAGGGTGACGGCGTTGTAACTCCTCCTGCTGGGGAACACACAGACCGCCCAGATAAGAATGTGTCGCATGAATCCTCCGCCTCACTACGTTATCAATGTTAGAGTCTCCTGTATCCCCTGTCGTAAAGCTTCCCGACACCCCCTTCTGCCATCACGGACCTTCTGTCACCACGGACCTTCTATCACCACGGACCTTCTGCCATCACCACGGACCTTCTGCCATCACCATGGACGTCTTACTGCCATCATGGGCGTCTTACTGCCATCACGAAGTCCCACATCAATGACGCCATGCCATTAACAGGACATCCGCACGGAAACCGTAGGGCAGAAAGATGGGAATGTTTACAGAAAGCTTAGAATGTGTGGTGGGGGTTCACTAGGGGGTCACCAGGGGTCATCAATGCTCTCCAGGAGTCAACAGGGGTCGACAGTCGTCATCTTGGAACGCTGAACTCCATGATCGACCAGAGATTATTCTTTACTTTGAATCACAAGAGTCCCTGGAGTCGCGATGGCCGAGTGTATTCATTACTCGTTTACCGACCTAAGGCTCGCTGGTTCACGCCACCTAGCTGTGAACGGGTACCTGACTTTGCAGTTAAGGAAGTGATGGTTGCCGAGTGCGGTGCCGGTCACGCTGCCTCCTTGTGGACTAAAATTTTCCTATTCAGTGCCCTGTATCTACACTGCCCCTAATGGCTTCGTCAGGCTAATGGGTCCCACTCTCAGGAATCCTCGCCTCGCTCCTCTTGTGTGTGTGTGTGTTGGGCATCAGTTGGGTGTTGTTAAGCTGTAGGGATGTTTCTCGGGTAACTCAGCGAGTCTGGTGGTATTGGGACTAACTAATTCTCAGCTTTTCAGTGTACACATACAGTGTGGCGCTTTTCAATGAGTTCATTCATTGCCTTATTTAAGTATTATTTTACCGCTTGTGGCTCAGTAACTTAATTAAGGACATTGTCTATATTAAATCTCTGTAGCTCAAACATTTCCTATAGCTTGTCGACGTGTGGTTAAAAGCCTACGACCACAACATCAACACGACTGCTATCTGGTGTCAACTACGAAAACAATATTGAAAATGTTTCCTGGTATTTCAGTTCAAAAGAATTCACTTCAAGATAAATTCTCCATTCGTATTTCGTGTTTTAAATATAATTCAAAAGCTTCATTGTATATTACTTTAGTTGGCTTTACTTGGCGGCCTTCAGTTACTCATCAAAAAAAGTGACAGTCGACAAGTATCGCATCAGCTGATGAACATAAACAAACTCTCAACATCGGAGAAGTTTCCAGGTCGTGCACTTGATTGTCTTTGTCATATTTACAACTCAAATAAAAAACAATCCGACACAAAAGGTGCTGATAACGTGCCATTGTTTACGTGTGTCAGCTGATGTGTTTGTTTGGTGCTGTGTAGACTGGAAACAAAAGGTGAAATGAGTCTTGCTGTACAATCAACAACTCACAGAAACTAGAACACATTGCTTTTATTAATCTGTTTGGTCCTGAGTCATAAATGGACTCTTGGGTGGTAATGACATCATGTATTCAGTCAGAGTCAGTCAGTCGTGTAGTCAGTCAGTCATCCAGTCAGTCAGTCCAGTGGTATCTCTCAGCACCGTCTCTCTTGCGATACGTCCCTCTTCTCGTCTCTACATGTAAGCATTTATTATTATTATTATTATCACCTTCGTCTACCGCGTCACCACCTCCCTAATAGTTTCTCTTACCTTATCCAGACTCAGGATTGGGATGGGCTGAACCTGACAGCTCACCTGGCAGTTACGAGATAACTTAATCAGATAGACGTACGCACCTGTTGTTAAGAGTTAGCAATAGATGGCGTGGTTAGTTCCCTATAATAATGAGGAGTTTATCAGTAGTCGTGGTTAGTTAGGTAGTAAACAATAGGTGGTGAACCGCACAGGGTATGAATTTACTCGATGATAATAATAATAATAATAATTAATGGTTAACTGAAGGAACATGGCAGTCAAAAGGCTGAAAATATACAATAAACAGAGATGATAAAAGGGGAGTGGGTCATCTGATTGTAAAATCTTCCAGTACAAACAAAGAAATATGGATCGCAAGTGAACTAATTATTCTGTAGATATAGAAGACACAGAACAGCCTCTCCCGTAGACTTTTTTGTGAGTTGATGTGGACCTTCCAGCAGTATAGGTCTATAGGAGGTCTTACACCCAGGGGACAGTCTTGTTCTCCAGCTGGTCGAAGTCTGCACTTGTTTACACACCCATCACGTAGTCCTGGTAGCCAATGTCTCTCAGCTCACAGGGTGTTGGTGAAGGCTCTTCTCTCTCACCTGGTGTAGCTGTAAGTCTTGTTTCACATCTGATGTTATTGTGTTGATGAGGGCCGTGACCACTCACCGCGGGGCATCAACTTGTCACTTGTTTCTAGTCCTTTTGAGTTGAGATTGAGTTGATTGTCAATCTTTACACTGTCTTGTTGGTGGGAGGATGTTGATAAACCCTGGCGGGGAGGAAGAGGCCGACAGAGGAGCCTTGGCAGCTGTCACCGAGTTAGTGGAGCAGCGTACTGTAGTTGACTCTAGTGTGGAGTCTCTGTAATGAGTGTGGATGGTATTTAATGTGGACGGGTGGGTTTCTGGGTTGTGTGGATGGTTATCTATTAGGCATGGGGATGAAACCAAGCCTCCGACTTTGAAACCAAAGCTGTTCAAGGCTTCGTGAAACCTTAACACTTATTTACATAATATACTGTATTACCTTGTATGTTGATGGAAATATAAATGGTATTCTAAGTTGCAGCAAAGCTTTGAGATAAGCTGACTTTATTTTAAGCTGATTGTTCTTGGAGTAAGCTTTGACTCTCCTATATAGGCTAAAAAAATGTTGCTTTTCAATTTATCTTACTAAATTTATTTTATCCATAATACATAAACAAAGTAATTATCAGTCACAAATCACTGTGAGTCAGCCATTTGGGATATTTGATCTCTTCTGAGGTTTAGGTCACGTCCTTGTGAGAATAGACCAGAATAGACCAACATAGGTTGGATGCTTATATGAGCAATAGGGGTTGGGTGTAAACGGGACTGCCCAGTATGGGCTAATAGGCCCGCTGCAGTTTCCTCCATTCTTATGTTCTTATGTTAAGTGTGGAATCTCAGTTCATGGTAAGGTCAGATCAAGGTCACATGGCCAACTCACATTTGACCTGACCTCACCTAGAGTTTATCCTCCCTGGCACTACCTGGGGTGGAGACTCTGATATGATGGACTTGTGACAATATGTTCTCGTGTTGGCACTTGTCACTGATAAGCTGGTCAGTAATTTCGGCGTCAACACGACAACTCACGTCACTTGTCAAGTCAGGGTACAGCGCTGAATGGCTCCAGTGCTTGGCTTTGAGCCTAAATCCCATAAATCAATCAATTGTCCAGTCAGGTCAAAATTGCGCCTTCTTGGATCCGCCGCTAATTTGATATATTTATTTAATATGATCTACATACAGTTACAGTGTGTCTGTGTAAAGATGAATATCCTAAGGCCTGTGGTTTCGAAGCCGGTCCTATGCTTGTGGTTTCGAAGCCGAAGCCTGCTGATGGGTTTCTGTGTTTTGTGAATGTTATCTACTGTGAGGTACATGGTCTCTAAACTGTACATATATACCCTCCGATGGTTTCTAAACACCCATCCCACTCACCTTAATATCAAACTGAACCCCTGGCTGGGGAGATAGAAAGATATTTAACTAAGTCAACACAGAAAAAAATATATGATAAGAGACATGGGGCTAGGAAACACTGTTATACCAATGACAAAATGTTGAAGGGATGGACACAAATGTTAAGGGCAGCACATAAAGATTGGGTAAAGAATGGTAGAAGAGAAGAAGATCGGGAAATCTTCATGGATATAGCCAAAATATGTGGGCAGGCTAGGAAGGAGGCAACGGAGAAATATTGGCAAGATTTTGCACAGCACATTGGGGAGAGTAAAAATCTCAAAGAAATATGGCAGGATATTAACAAAATTAGAGGGAAAAGGAGTAATTTTATTAGCCATCCTCATCCAGAGGAAGAAGCTAATAAACTGGTTGACAAATGGGCTAAAGCTGCTAGTGTTGCCTTCCTGCCTAACAGGACAATAGAAGCATTAGATGAGTGGCAAAATGAAAGAAGAAGATTTATTTCATCAGCTCTAAATATTTGTGATGCAACAGGTGTAGATATTACTCAAGATGAGTTATTAAATGCTGTTAAAAAAGGAAAATCTACAGCACCAGGCGAAGATGGTGTGACATATGAAATATTGAACTGCTTAGTTGGTATGGAAAATAGTCCATTATTAGATTTATTCAACATGAGCTATGCAGAGGGTAGATTACCAACAGAATGGAAGAAAGCGATAGTTATTCCTGTCCCTAAGGCAACTGGTGGATACAGGCCAGTGTCTTTAACATCTTGTTTTTCCAAGATGATGGAGAGAGTATTATTAAATAGGCTTGTATATATTGTGGGGGAAAATCTATCTTGTAATTTATTTGGTTTTTTGGAAGGGAAATGTACTTCAGACTGTGTTATAAAATGTTTATCAAATGATGCAGACAGATGTAGAGTTTTTGTGGATTTACAAGGAGCATTTGATAAAGCTCACAGTGAAGTAGTTATAAATGAACTGGCTGCTCTAGGGGTATCAGGAAAGTTGTTACACTGGATAGGTGACTACTTGCATGGAAGGAGAATCTGTGTATGGTATCAGGGATGTTTGTCTGAGGAAAGAGCACTTGAACTAGGCACTCCCCAAGGGGTAATATTGATTCCAATGTTATTTAATGTGTTAATGAACAAGAAAGCCTCACACAAATATCCCAAAGGAGTTGTAACCATCATTTATGCAGATGACATCATATTTCATGGAAACTCTGTCAAAAATTTGCAGATTGCATTAAATAATTTTATTGTTCTTTCTCAAAAGATGGGCTTAGTTATCAATGAAGAAAAAACCAAGTGTGAATGTAAAGGAAGAGGAACTGAATCCGTTTTTCTAAATGGAAAAATTGTTGAGAAAGTGTCAAAGTATAAATATTTAGGAATGTATATTGGCTTTACTAGTGAAAGTAAAGAGGCAGAAATATATCATGTCCTCACTCAATGTAGAGCAAGATTACAGCCCTTGAAGGCTCTAGCATGTTGTGGTAAAGGTGCTGGGTTACCCATACTGAGAATGATGTATATTTCTACCATCAGATCACTTATAGACTATGCAGCACCTGTCCTCTCTTGTACTGGTGAAGGAAGGCTACGGAAGCTTGAGATCATGCAAAATGAAGCAATGAGAATAATTTTAGGGTGTCAAAAGAATGCAATGATTGAGATAATGAAATTGGAACT
>NW_024721533.1:0-14013 GCF_018991925.1 Homarus americanus | reverse complement strand
AAACAAACCTACTATCCACGCTCTACACCCACAAACAAACCTACTATCCACGGCCCACACCCACAAACAAACCTACTATCCACTCCCTACACCCACAAACAAACCTACTATTCACTCCCTACACCCACAAACAAACCTACTATCCACGGCCCACACCCACAAACAAACCTACTATCCACTCCCTACACCCACAAACAAACCTACTATCCACGGCCCACACCCACAAACAAACCTACTATCCACTCCCTACACCCACAAACAAACCTACCATCTGCCCCACACCCACACAAACAAAACCTACTATCCACGCCCCACACCCACAAAACAAACCTACTATCCACGCCACACACCCATGCAACAAATCACTATCCACATATACAGCCCTCCCACACCCACAAACAACAAAACCCCAGTACTATCCACGCCCAACACCCACAAACAAACCTACTATCCACGCCCCACACCCACAAACAAACCTACTATCCACGCCCTACACCCACAAACAAACCTACTACCCATGCCCTACACCCACAAACATACCTACTATCCACGCCCTACACCCACAAACAAACCTACTATCCACGCCCTACACCCACAAACAAACCTACTATCCACGCCCTACACCCACAAACAAACCTACTATCCACGCCCCACACCCACAAACAAACCGACTATCCACACGTCTTCACACCCATTAAATGTGACACCAACGTTGCACCACCCGCACTCCACAATAGAGTAAAGGAGGAATACAGAGTGTACCTACTCAGGGTAGCCATACCACTCTGGGTGGTTGATCCTTAGTGCAGCAGGAAAGAGAAAAATTATAAGTGGGTCATTCTATTCCTCGTGTGATGGATGGAAGGATGGATGGATGGATGGGAGACTGAATGGGAGGATAGATGGGTAGGTGGGTGAATCGGTGGATGGATAAACAGCTAACTGGATGAATGGACATATGGACTTGGATGGCATATTTGGATGTAAAACCCTACGATATGAAGAACATTTTGGACGTATAAAACCATGACAATTAACACCATTTTGGACTTACATCACAGGAAACAGGTAAAACATTTCTGTGATCGTCCTTCAATAATTCCATACGCCAACCTTACCTGCATTTATCTCAATTACAGTATAAAATTTTAGTGTTAATTTCAGCATCGGAATCAATCAATCAATCTCTCTCTCTCTCTCTCTCTCTCTCAAGATGGAAAATTTCATGACGTAAAATCCGATGAAAACTCGACCCTGTTTATACGTGTTGCTTCGAGGTTTTGTTTTCACGTTAACCTCATGTTTCGTTTCGATAAATGACATATCACAGGAGGTGAACTACAAACTGAACTTTGACCTGACACCAACGACCGACCGACGGAAGATGGGGCTTCGGGTTTAGTCGTATCCCATTTGAGAGTTTTATGAATGTGAAGCCCCGAATTAGTCAACAAACCCTACAGCTCAATTTGGATTCGAACTTGTGCATCTTGTTCTTGAATCAGAACCTTATCTCACACATATATAGGGATTAGGTTAGGTTGGGTTGGGTTAGGTTGGGTTAGGTTGGGTTGGGTTAGGTTAGATTGGGTTAGGTTAGGTGAGCCGTGTCCATCACAACCAGACAATTATCCCCGTCCACCAGATCTTCCCTTTAACAAATCAGGCCGCACCTCGATTATGCGGTTCAGTTCTGGTGCCCCTATTATAGAATGGATATAAATTCACTAGAGTCGGTGCAGAGAAGAATGACAAAAATGATTCCAGGACTTAGAAACCTTCCATATCAGGATAGGTTACAGAAACTTAACTTGCATTTCCTAGAAAGACGAAGAGTGCGGGGAGATATGATAGAAGTATTTAAGTGGGTGAAAGGAATCAATAAATGGGATATAGATAAAGTTCTTATAATATCCGAGCAGGATAGGACTCGGAGCAACGGATTCAAGTTGGATAAGTTTAGGTTTAGGAGGGAGATAGGAAGAAACTGGTTCACAAATAGGGTGGTGGACGAGTGGAACAAGCTTAGCAACTTTGTAGTAAGTGCGGGAACTCTGGAAAGTTTCAAAAGGAGGCTAGATAGATTCATGGATGATAGAGAGTGGTAGTAACTCTCGACAGGAGCTATCATGCACAGGCCAACCGGCCTATTGCAGACTCCTTATGTTCTTATGTTCTTATGTTCTTAAATCCTCAGCTGTTCTTATGTTCTTAAATCCTCAACATAAAAGACAAATTCACCTCCATGGGTTAAAATCTTACTACACTACATTACCGTCACCACTATACCAAACCTGTGTAATATTAACACACTAATACACTATTAAGACATCACCAAATCCATCAATAAACAGTACATCTTCCTTTACACTTGATTAGAAAGAAAAACAGGAAAATATGCCCAGAATCTCAATTTCATTCACTAACATTACGAAAAAATACAAGAGTTAAGAGTCAAAGCAAGATATGTGCTGTACGCAATGTTGATGTTATTTTGTTCGCCATCATTGTGTCCTAAAGTTAATCTGTTTTGTGAAGTATATCCTCGGACTTGGGAACAAATCATCATGTGTACCTTTGAGTATTAAGGTCTTGATCCATTTCCTTGATGTCTACCGTTTGGAACAGGTAACACCACCACAATTGTTTTAACCAAGACGAAAACGGACGAAAAAAAAGCTTCTACAAATATCAAGTATTAATTTTCTCTCTTTACAGGATCTAATACTCTTGGAAATGTGTTTAAATTAACCTGATTTGTTTTCATTTATTGTCGATCCTTTATAAGAGGACTTGTGGATCCCCCGAGCCTATCCGGCCATTTTGTTTACATTTTTCGGTCGCTCTAAAATACCATTAAAACAATATTGAGTATAAACGTTTGGCTCAACTGATGATCTCAAACATGTCCCAACATTTTTTTGCCTCAACTCCACATTCTGTAACTCATTTAGGTAGATGTCCCTCACTACACATACACTGGACTATGTGTAATGTTGCAGCTAATGTGTTATCAAGATATTGCACATTATAAGTTCATGTGTGGTCATTATTATATCAAACGGAGGAATTTTAAAGAGCTATTACACCACCTGTATCATTAGTTGTCGCCAGGTGAAGGAATGTTTAGGTAGATTATATTTTATTTACTGTAATTAAAGTTTCAATACCTAAGACGTTCCACTATAAGAGTCTTTCAACCTCAGGTAAGGTCTTAAGACTTTCTACTCTAGGTCTTACACCCTGGAGTAGCTGTATCGTCCACTTAGGTAATTTACTCCACAAGGAACTACAAGTTACACCTTGATGTAATACTTCATTTACTGCCAAACTTTATAGGGAAATATTTTTTCACAAAGAATTTCAAGTTACAATTTCACATAATAAGTCACATTACAAACGTTCCTTCGGCTTACAGTTAAACTTTGCTATGTCAAGATATTTTTTTCACTGCAGAGGAAAGTATCCGTCATCATCATCATCACCACACACACACACACACACACACACACGCGCGCGCGCGCAAAGACAAAACTCCTATATCCAGATTCTCAAAAGTTTATAAATTAAATTCTTCCCTAAAATTAAACAGACAATACATCTATTAATCATAGAGTATGTGAACAATACCGACGCCATATTGGTTACCATCTTTGAGTCATATAATTAGTTAGCTACATAGTGTTAATTATTTAGTTAAATAGGAAAAAATAATCTACTAGCGTGTGTTGTGACCAAAATAAATCAACATTGTATTTACTTTCTCCTCCAGGGGGCACTAAGTCTAGAAAAATGACACAATTGACATCTACATAAAGTGACTGACCAAGGGTAGATATTGGCTACCTTTTGTGTTACTTTGAGGTCGTAAGAACACACAGAGCTGCTCTTAAGGATGTTTACCACAATACACCTCAACCAGTTTCTCATTCACAAAAGTCAAACAATAAATCTGGTTAAAAAGATACACCTTAAATTTTATTAGAATACAATAATCAATTACTGTATTATTGCATTGAGGCGAATAGTCTTATGGTGTTAAGATGTGTTCTTAAGCCACGAAGGTAAACAAAAGGCATTCAATATCTGCCTTGGTTGACGATGATCTGTAGACGTTAGCAAGTCCTCCTCCTCCTGCTCTCGAGTAAGGTAAAGAAGGCCTCACCTGACCAAAATTGTTAATTAAGATAGATTACATGAAGATTAACCCTCCCAGCTTATTTCAACTAATGATTAACCTAACGCTACATGGGAAGTTAAGTTAGGTTAGATTAAGTTAGGTTAGGTTAGGGTAGGGTAGGGTAGGGTAGGGTAGGGTAGGGTAGGGTAGGTCAGGTCAGGTCAGGTCAGGTCAGGTCAGGTCAGGTCAGGTCAGGCAGTGCCAGTGTAGTTAATCTTGAGGTTAAATAAACTAGAGGCTAATCTTCACATGAGCCACTAAGACACTTTGACGGAGGCGGTTACGTACAACAGGAAAGCTCTGATAACATATAATGTACAGTATATACCGTTTAAGTTGCATCAGCAGCTCTATACACCACTTATTGACCTACTCATTCACTACCGTAGAAATATTTACTTCTAACAGGTTTCTATATGGTTCCCAGTCATTATAATACGACCTTGTAAAATCAAATGATCTAAATTAAACTAAACTTATCCAAATTAAACTTATTAGCTAACAAATCCTTCTAAAACACGATATATGTAAATCAAAAGTTCTAAATTCAACTTAACTTATCGTAATATAACTATTATAACTAAACCATTTTAATTAAACCTAACCTAAACACCTCAAGTGCCACAAACAGAAGGAAAAAACACCTTTAATATTATCGTGTAAGAAGCCCCTGTAACCCACTAACTCAAGGTAATGCATCTATATCAATCTACCTGCGTCGGAAGCTCTATACGTGACTATGATCGTTACCCACTGCTGGAGAACATTTGTACTTCTACAATTACCCCTGGAGAAACAATGCACCAATTTACGATTTATTTATTTTATTTTTCATTTATTTTTTATTCTTGGTCCATACTGTAAACATCGCCCGCTTGTGAGTCCCGTCAGCCATTTTGTTCTAACTTTCGAGGATTCTAAAATAAACTATAAATAAATAAATAAATAAAACAAGCATCTTTTGTTTTTCTAACCCATGAGCTGTGAGTCTTCATTATATACTTCAACATTACTGTAAACTAAGGCTAGAGAGGTGTGTACAGTACTAGTGGAGCCAAGACGAGAAGGTATTTCAAATCCCCAAAGGGTTTTACAAGTGGAGTGTTTTACAAGTGGAGGGTCTTACAGGTGGAGGGTCTTACAAGTGGAGGGTCTTACAGGTGGAGGATTTTAATAAGGATAAATACAACAAGTCTTACAGTTGAATCAGCCAAGTCGAGGAAAACTCTTAAGAGTCATGTAACTTCTACCTGATGTTACCTGTAATCAAGCTAAGGTATATGTAAGAAGAATATTATCTCGTTACTATCCATTCCTCTTCCACTATCCTGCGAGGTGGTGTATTAATAGGCACAGATACTCATGATAAAGAAGGAATAAAGAGAAAGACGCAAGATACATATAAAATGCGACAGAATATACCTACACATGCGTAATCCTAACCCATCCCAACCCAACCCAATCCTATCCTACCCTCAGCTTCACCACAGTACACAAAGTCATTCTTGGTATCAGAGTGACGCATAAACACCCTGTATCGCCTAAGACACATTTGAATCGGATGGTTCGTTGGCGGTTTTATTTCTTCGGTATAAACCAGTGAAGCAATTAGTTCGTGGGAACAGCGAGTCAAAATACTTCACATCAGCTTCGTTTACGACCTCCAGCTGATATTTACTTGTGTTGTCTATATCAATCACATTTTATAATGAAAACAAAAATATAATTAGTTACTTATAAATGAAAATAAATCATACTTAGATACTTAGGAGTGGGGAAAAAAGATACTTAAGATACTTAAAAATGAAAACACTTTTGATACTTAAATTAGGACAAAATAAACGGACATAAAGATTTAACTATGAGCGGTGGATATTACGACATGTACCGGCTATCAATACAGAGGCGCTATTTAGCCGTGAAGTTCTCTCAGAAACCCAACAAGACAATATGTGGTCACTTAAAAATTTCAGGTTAATTTTAACACCATCCGTCATTTTAAACCTTGGCACCTGTAGATTAAGAAAATATATGGTGATATTTTTTCTGATGGGATAAAGGTCGTATTTGTCCAGAGAAGTAAGAGAGGAAAAAAATCACTTGAGAGGCATGACGCCCAGAGTGTCTAAGGTGATAAAAGATCATATACTACCATTTGGGTTTTCAAATTAAGTTCATTACATAAAATATCAAACTCATAAAGATTACAAAAGAACAGAACACCATGAGCTCTCTACAGCTATTGTCAGCTGTCAATATGCTGATGTACAGAAGCTACACAATGTTATTGGTGACTGTAATCCCAGGAAAATGATGCTCTTATAAACTGGGTAACTGGAGCTGTAATGCCAGAAAATGCCAAATATGACAATCTATGTGCATATGAAGTTGGAAGACAAAATTATGAAATTTTGTCAAGGAACGTATTGTTGGTCCATTGAGCATCTGGGAAAAGCTGTCCAAGGTTAATCTACTGTCGTGGAAAGCAGGAAATAAGACTTCAACCATCAAATTGCTATCACAAGTTATAGAACTTAAGCAGGACATACAGTATATGCATCACAGAAGGGCAGCACTGTACATATCAAGTCACCAGACACTGATGTGTTTGGCATATTAAAGCAGCCTCAACTTGGAGAAAATACAAGTATGATAACAGGAACTGGTGAGCGACGACACATTGGGCAGAGAGCCTTACAGGTTTCCATGCCTTCACAGGATCTGACTGCATTGGAAAATTTGTTGGCAAAGGAAAGAAAGCATGTTGGAGCACTTTGATGAAATCTAACACAAAAGTCCTAGATGCATTCAAGATGCTGAGAAGACCAAATGCCCTCCAGCAGACATGTACAGTATATTGGTCTAGAGGAATTTGTATTTAAGCTCTACTGTCCACGAATGACTCACTAAACTGTCAAAACTTAGATGGCATCTCTTCAAGATAACGGAGGCAGAAGCTGGAGAACTACCAGCGACTGCAGCAACTCTAAAGTATCATATATTGAGAGGAAGGTATCAAGCTCTTCTGTGGTCTTGTGATGCAGACAGTGAAATGCTTTCACAATTAGAGCATGGTTGGAAGATTGACAATGACTGTTTCATACTAGTAATATCAGACCAACCACCAGCTCCAGAAGCAATCACAGAACTTGTTAAATGTGGATGTGGCGTCAGGAAATGTGGATCATTGTCATGTTCATACAGAAAGAATCAGAAAGAATAGCATGACATGCACTGAGATGTGTAACTGTCAAGCAGATGATGAGAAATGCCTAAACAAGGTGAAGGAATCTGTTGTACACAGAAGACTCTGATGACGAGGACTGAAGCAATGTCGTAAATAATAACTTGTGACTTGTATACACATGATGTATAACACTACAAACTTTTAATAAATATAAAACGGTGGTTCTAAGCTTTTCAGATAATGGTAATAAGTATATGTTTAATTTCCACTATTTGTCTTCAGCAATTAATTTTACTTACTGCAATCTCTTCTTTGCCAGAGACAGGATGGCATATATGAGCAGCCATGTTTGTAACACACTTAAGATATTATAACAGCATTCATAATATATTACGTTAAATTGTAATGATATAATACTACATGTTCATAGGTTATTAGTCATGTTTTAAGTTACTTAGGAGTTAATGGTAATACGTCTGTGGTTCATTACGCCGCTCTTTGATGAAACTTCTTTAATGGCATAAAACGTATAATAAACCGTTCAGAAAAAATTACACCACAGTTCCTTAACATAGTTTATAAGGATTATTACGATGTATGGTGTCAAAAATTAACATGAAATTTTTACGGGATTACTTAAGACCTAACCTAACCTTTTTTACCCACCTCCACCTACTTACCTAACCTGACATAATCTAACCAAACCTGACATAATCTAACCTAACCTGACATTATCTAACCTAACCTGAAATAATCTAACCTAACCTGATTAATCTAACCTAACCTGACGTAATCTAACCTAACCTGACGTAATCTAACCTAACCTGACATAATCTAACCTAACCTGACATAATCTAACCTAACCTGACATAATCTAACCTAACCTGACATAATCTAACCTACCCTGACGTAATCTAACCTAACCTGACATAATCGAACCTAACCTGACATAATCGAACCTAACCTCCCCGTCTGACATAAGCTAACCTAATCAAACCTAACTTTCCCACCTACCGACCGTAACCTATCTACTTATTACCTACCTAACCTAACTTAACTTAATCCAACCTGACGTAATCTAACCTAACCTATTGAAACTTAACTTAACCACCTACCTCATCTAACACCACTTTGTAATCTCTTTGCACTACTGCCTACAGGATGAGTATTGGGGGCACAATAAACTAGCCTCTAACTGGCAAAATTAACAAAACTAACCTAACCTAACCCAACCTGACTTTACCTAACTTGATCTGATCTATCCAACTTAAACATCTTAGAATATATAATAAAGCCGCTAAGTTAATTTAGGCTAAATATGGTTGATTCATATTTCGTTTTGACAGAAATTCCCGGCAAAATAACGTATCTATATTGAGAACCACCGCCATGTTGGTTCCACGTTAACAAGACACGGATACACTACAGAATAACCCACGTTCGTTTAACCTCCATTACTACAGTTTACTTTATAATCTTACTTCACAATCTTCACTACATCTCACTTCACAATCTTCACTACATCTCACTCCACAATCTTCACTACATCTCACTTCACAATCTTCACTACATCTCACTTCACAATCTTCACTACATCTCACTTCACAATCTTCACTACATCTAACTTCACAATCTTCACTACATCTCACTTCACAATCTTTACCACATCTTACTTCACAATCTTTACCACTTCTTACTTCACAATCTTCACTACATCTCACTTCACAATCTTCGCTACATCTCACTTCATAATCTTCACCACATCTCACTTCACAATCTTCACTACATCTCACTTCACAATCTTCACTACATCTCACTTCACAATCTTCACTACATCTCACTTCACAATCTTCACTACATCTCACTTTACAATCTTCACCACATCTCACTTCACAATCTTCACTATATCTCACTTCACAATCTTCACTACATCTCACTTCACAATCTTCACCACATCTCACTTCACAATCTTCACTACATCTCACTTCAAAATCTTCACTACATCTCACTACACAATCTTCACTACATCTCACTTCACAATCTTCATTACATCTCACTTCACAATCTTCACTACATCTCACTTCACAATCTTCACTACATCCCACTTCACAATCTTCACTACATCTGACTTCACAATCTTCACTACATCTCACTTCACAATCTTCACTACATCTCACTTCACAATCTTCTGTACATCCCACTTCACAATCTTCACTACATCTCACTTCACAATCTTCACTACATCTCACTTCACAATCTTCACTACATCCCACTTCACAATCTTCACTACATCTCACTTCACAATCTTCACTACATCTCACTTCACAATCTTCACTACATCTCACTTCACAATCTTCACTACATCTCACTTCACAATCTTCACTACATCTCACTTCACAATCTTCACTACATCTCACTTCACAATCTTCACTACATCTCACTTCACAATCTTCACGACATCTCACTTCATAATCTTCACTACATCTCACTTCACAATCTTCACTACATCTCACTTCACAATCTTCACTTCATCTCACTTCACAATCTTCACTACATCTCACTTCACAATCTTCACTACATCCCACTTCACAATCTTCACTACATCTCACTTCACAATCTTCAGTACATCCCACTTCACAATCTTCACTACATCTCACTTCACAATCTTCACCACATCTCACTTCACAATCTTCACTACATCTCACTTCACAATCTTCACCACATCTCACTTCACAGTCTTCACTACATCTCACTTCACAATCTTCACTACATCTCACTTCACAATCTTCACCACATCTCACTTCACAGTCTTCACTACATCTCACTTCACAATCTTCACTACATCTCACTTCACAATCTTCACTACATCTCACTTCACAATCTTCACTACATCTCACTTCACAATCTTCATTACATCTCACTTCACAATCTTCACTACATGTCACTTCACAATCTTCACTACATCTCACTTCACAATCTTCACTACATCTCACTTCACAATCTTCACCCCATCTCACTTCACAATCTTCACTACATCTCACTTCACAATCTTCACTACACCTCACTTCACAATCTTCACTACATCTCACTTCACAATCTTCACTAACACCATCCTTCATCACTACATATAACAACATCCATCATCACTACTTATAACACCATCCATCATCATCACTACATATAACACTATCCATCATCACTACATATAACACGATCCATCATCACTACATATAACACCATTCACCATCACTACATATAGAACCATCCATCACGACATATAACACCATCCAACATCACTACATATAACACCAACCATCATCACTACATATAACATCATCCATCATCACTACATATAACTCCATCCATCATCACTACATATGACACCATCCAGCATCACTACATATAACACCACCCATCATCACTACATATAACATCATGCATCATCACTACATATAACACCATCCATCAACACTACATATAAAACCAACCTATCATCACTACTTATAATATCATCCATCATCACTATATATAACACCATCCAACATCACTACATATAACACCACCCATCATCACTACATATTACATCATCCATCACTACATATAACACCATCCATCATCACTACATATAAAACCATCCTATCATCACTACATATAACATCATCCATCATCACTACATATAACACCATCCATCACTACATATAGAACCATCCTATCATCACTACATATAATATCATCCATCATCACTACATATAACACCATCCAACATCACTACATATAACACCACCCATCATCACTACATATAACATCATCCATCATCACTACATATAACTCTATCCATCATCACTACATATAACACCATCTAGCATCACTACATATAACACCAACCATCATCACTACATATATCATCATGCATCATCACTATATATAACACCATCCATCATCACTACATATATTACCCTCCTATCATCACTACATATAACACCATCCATCATTACTACATATAACACCAACCATCATCACTACATATATCATCATGCATCATCACTATATATAACACCATCCATCATCACTACATATATTACCCTCCTATCATCACTACATATAACACCATCCATCATTACTACATATAACGCCATCCTTCATCACTACCTATAACACCATCCATCATCACTACATATTATAACACCATCCATCATCTCTACAAACACCAGTCCTCAACACTATAGTGATAAACAGAGCTTCATTTTGTTGTCAATTTCTTTAAATTCCAACCTTATTAAACCGTAATTCTTTCTGTATGGTCAAATTTTGATTTGACCTCAGTGAGAGAGCTGTTAGTGTCAGTACATCACAATGGTGTTCCGACGCACTGTATCGAAGGGGTCTGAGGTGGAGGTGAAGGCTTGCAAGGATTTCGTTGTAGACTTCGACACCAGCTTTGTGGTGGTTGCAACAAACATCTACCCTGGTGTGGCCCCTAAGCAGATTCGACCATTGTTTGAGGAATGTGGACAGATCGACCTATTTGTGATGCCCGCAAAAGACAACAAAAATGAACACTATGGCTTCGCATACATCCGATACTTTGACGAAGCCTCCTGTGATAAGGCTGTTGGACGATTGGATGGTGACAGCATTGGCCGCAGCCGAAAATCAACTAACAAGCTGGAAGTTAACTACTACAGTGCCCATGGTACCTTGAACAACCTTGACCGCCAAGCTGCTGAGTTCATTGTTCTATCCAATGTTGCCGACCAACAACCCGCCTCTATCCTTAAGAAGACCAACGTACGCACTACCGTTGCCAAGTCCGTTACCTTCAATTATGACAATTTGGGCGACATCAGGGAGCGCGAAACTTCCACAGCTACTTACACTCTGTCTGTACCTCCCAACCAATGAATCTAACTCAACTGCTGCCATCGAATAAGAAAATGTCACTAATAGTTGTACCTCTGGGAACCTGGAGGGAGGCACCAACCCCTGATGAAGGCTCAGTAATATCTACCATGTTATTTAAACACTTATAACACATATAACATCATCCATCATCACTACATATAACACCATCCATCATCACTACATATAACACCATCTATCATCACTACATATAACATCATCCATCATCACTACAGGTCGGTAGAGTAGTTTTCGAGATTCTCGTGCGGACACACAAGCAAACACACACACACACACACAAACAGACATACTTCTTTGTTTTATATCGATAGAAGATAGATCATCACTACATATAACACCACCCATCATCACTACATATAACATCATACATCATCACTACATATAACACCACCCATCATCACTACATATAACATCATACATCATCACTACATATAACACCACCCATCATCACTACATATAACATCATCCATCATCACTACATATAACATCATCCATCATCACTACATATAACACCATCCATCATCACTACATATAACATCATCCATCATCACTACATATAACACCATCCATCATCACTACATATAACATCATCCATCATCACTACATATAACACCATCCATCATCACTACATATAACACCATCCATCATCACTACAGATCGGTATAGTAGTTTCCGAGATTCTCGTGGGGACACACAAACACACACACAAACAAAAATACATACTTCTTTGTTTTATATATATAGATACAAGAAACAAAAATCTTTATTTATTTATTAATTGTAAGTTTTAAGGTTTTCCTGGAACCATTGGCAGGAAATAAGGACACTTGAACCTTGAAAACTTACTGTCGTCATAATTATTTATAATAAACCTGTCGATGTTTATTTCCGGGTTAAAGTAAAAGCAAGGTTTTGTCTGGACTATTATCATATAGACAGTTGCTGGTTGACGATACTGAAGGCCTAAACAGGTGTGTGGTGCTTGTGCTTGGTGATGCTTCGTTTATGAGAGATAATCCCAGGAGTGAACTTTGTTCTGAAAGGACAAACAAAAAAAGTCATTAGTTATCGTTGTCTCGGAAGTGTTTATATGTCGGTCACTCTTGTGTTGTCGATGTGTCCACCCCACAGAGTTATTGCGTGAAGTGACACATTAGACTTCAATTAAAGATCCTCTCCTCTCCATATGGAAGCTGTTCACACCTCTTGACAGTATTTGGTCTGACATTTAGTTATAAAGGTCGTTTTTTGTCTAGTTCATCTTCCTATGAAAATTAACAATTCATATCACGTTTTAGAGTTGTATGTTCTTCAAGCCAATTAACACAGTACGGGTAACACCAGAGTCAGGCAGGTACAGTGTTAAGCGTCGTGGTCTACTGCTGTCTTACTGAGTAACGATGATGAAGTAAAGTGGGAAATGACTTTGCCATGAGAGAGGAGAGGAAAGAGAGAAGAAAAGAATAGAAACGGGAAGTAAAGTAGTAGGGAGTAATAGCAGGTGGGCTGTCCACCTAGCTGAGTCGAGGTGATTGGTTGGGGTGGTGGCCATACACAGCACGCTCCTGCTCGCTCAAGGGAGGCTGGGGTGGGGGAGCTAAGCTAGTTAGGCATTCAGTACTGTATTGTGTGTTAATTTATGTAAGTTAAATGATGGTGTTATTTTTTCATGTATTGTATAAAGTGAGTCTCTTTTTTATATAATAACTCACCTGAAGTGTCGCCC
>NW_024721532.1:0-27409 GCF_018991925.1 Homarus americanus | reverse complement strand
AGCGAACACTCACAGGTACACCTCCGACACTCCCAGGTACACCTCTGAGCACTCCTGGTACACCTCTGACCTCCCAGGCACCTCGGCCTCCCAGGTACACCTCTGACCTCCCAGGTACCTCCCAGCCTCCTAGGTACGCCAGCCAGCATTCCCTGTGCACCTCTGAGCCTCCCAGGTACATCTCTGGCACTCCCAGGTACTCACACTGACACTCCATGGTACACCCCCAACCTCCAGGTACACCTCTGACCTCCCAGGTACCTCTTACACTCCCAGGTACACCTCTGACCTCCCAGGTACACCTCTGACCTCCCTGGGTACACCTCTCGGCCTCCCAGGTACCTCAGACCTCCCTGGTACACCTCAGCACTCCCAGGTACACCTCTCTCACTCCCTGGTTTCCCCTGACCTCCCAGGTACACCTCAGACACTCCCAGGTACACCTCAGACCTCCCAGGTGCCTCAGACACTCCTAGGCACACCTCTGACACTCCCAGGTACACCGCCCAACACTGCCAGGTACACCTCTGACACTCCATGTCACCTCCGACACTCCCAGGTACATCTCTGACTGCTCCCAGGTACTCCACTGACACTCCCTGGTGCCAACCTGACAGTCCCAGGTACACCTCTGACACTCCCAGGTTCACCTCTGGCCTCCCAGGTACACCTCAGACCTCCCAGGTACACCCCAGATATTCTAGATACACCCAGACACTCCCAGGTACACCTCCGACACGCCCGGTACACCTCACTCCTGGTTTCGACACTCCCAGGTACACCTCTGACACTCCCAGGTACCTCTGTTCTACCAGGTACACCTCTAACTGCTCCCAGGTACTCCTGACACTCCTGGTACACCCCTGACTTCTCCCAGGTCACCTCTGACACTCCCAGGTACACACTCCCCAGGTCACTTCTCACCTCATGTGCACCTCCGACACTCCCAGATGCACCTCTGAGCCTCCCAGGTACTCCTGACACTCATTGGTACAACCTCTTCCACTCCCAGGTACACCTCTGGCCTCCCAGGTACACCTCTGACCTCCCAGGTACCTCAGACACTCCCAGGTACCCCAGATATTCCCAGGCCTGGATCTCCAGGTACACCTCCGACACTCCCAGGTACACCTCTGACCTCCCTGGTACACCTCTGACACTCCCAGGTACCTCTGACCTCCCAGGTACCTCTGACACTCCCAGGTACACTTCTGACGCCTCCCTAGTTGCCTTCAATGCATTCTCTCGTTACACCTCCTGACCATTCCAGGTACATCTCTGGCCTCCCAGGTACTCCACTGGCACTCCTGGTACACCCCTGACCTCCCAGGTACACCTCTGGCTCCAGGTACACCTCTAACCTCCAGGCACCTCTGACACTCCTAGGTACACCTCTGACTCCCAGGTACCTGACACTGTCAGTACACCTCAGACACTGCCAGGTACACCTCAGACACTGCCAGGTACACCTCCAGACACTCGATGTACCTCAGTCACTCCCAGGCACCTCGCTGCTCCCAGGTGCACCTCAGGCACTCCCAGGTATCTGACTGCTCCCAGGTGCACCTCTGACACTCCCAAGTGCCTCTGACCTCCCAGGGTACACCTGACCTCCCAGGTACCTCTGACACTCCCAGGTACACTTCTTACTCCAGTACACCTCCGACAGCTCCAGTGCAACTCTGGGCTCCCAGGTACACCTCCTCCCAGGTACCTTTGACACTCACCCAGGTACACCTCGACACTCCCAGGTGCACCCAGACACTCCCAGGTACACTTCTCACACTCCCAGGTGCACCTCCTGACCTCCCAGGTGCCTTTTGCTCCCAGGTGCACCTCCGACCTCCCAGGTACACTCTCTGCACTCCCAGGTACACCATGCACTGCCAGGTACACATCTGACACTGCCCAGTACCTTCGAATGCCCGCAGGTACCCTGGCTCTCCCAGGCTTCTCAGTCACTCCAGGTGCCTCTGACTTTCAAGTGCACCTCTGCACACTCCCAGGCACACCTCTGGCTTGCTCCCAGGTACACAGACACTCACAGGTACCGCTGACACTCTCAGGTACACCTCCGCCTCCAAGTCACACCGGCTCCCAGGTGCCTCCGTGCTCCCAGGTACACCTGCGACACTCTAGGTCCCTTCTTACCACTCCCAGTTTTCTCACTCCCAGGTACCTCTGTTGCTCCCAGGTGCCTCTGACACTCCCAGTGCTGACCTCCCAGGTACCTTGACCTCGGTCCACTGCCCTGACATTCCCTTGTGCACCTCTGGCCTCCAGGTACCTGACACTGCCAGGTACACCTCCGACTTGCTGCCAGGTACACCTCCGCACTCCGCACTTACACTCCCAGGTGCCTCCGACACTCCCAGGTACACCTCCGGCACTCTGAGCACCTCCAGCACTCCCAGTGCTAGCTGCCTCCCATGCCTTGACACTCCCAGGTGCCTCGACCTCCAGGTGCACCTCCGACACTCCCAGGTACCTCTGACTCTCCCAGGTACACTTCTGACCCCACGTCACCTCCTGACACTCCAGGTACACCTCTGACACTCCCAGGTAAACTTCTGACCTCCCCAGGTACACCGCTGCACTTCCAGGTTGCCTCAGACACTCCATGTGCCACCTCCGACACTCCAGGTGCACCTCTGGCTTGCTCCCAGGTGCTCACTGACACTCCCTGGGTACAACCCTGACACTCCCAGGTACCTCTGACTTGCTCAGGTACCTCTGACACTCCCAGGTACACCTCAGGCACTCCCAGGTACACAGATACGCAGACACTCACAGGTACACCTCCATTTCTCACAGGTACACCTCTGACACTCCTGGTACCTCCTGACACTCCCAGGTACCTCCTGACACTCCCAGGTACACCTCTGGCCTCCCAGGTACACCTCTGGCCTCCCTGTTTGCCTCTGAGCACTCCCAGGTACACCTCAGACACTCCTGGTGCACCTCCCAGGCTTCCCAGTGCACCCTCTCTCACTCCCTGGTTTCCCCTGACCTCCCAGGTACACCTCAGGCACTCCCAGGTACACCTCTGGCTTGGTACCCTCCGATAATCCCAGGTACCTCTGATACTCCCAGGTACCTTTGAGACTCCCAGGTACTTCACTGACACTCCTGGTGCCTCTCTGACACTCCTGGTTTCACCTCTGAGACTCCCAGGTACACCTCTGTCTCTCCTGGTACACCTCCGATATTCCCAGGTACACCTCCGATATTCCCAGGTACATCTCCGACCTCCCAGGTACACCTTTGAAACTCCCAGGTACTTCACTGACCTCCCTGGTATACCTGACATTCCATGCTTTACCTCTGACTCTCCCAGGTACACCTCTGATACTCCCAGGTACACCTCTGACACTCAGGTCCGCCTCCGACACCCATGTCCTGCTCCGCGCTCCCAGGTAACCTCCCGTGCTCAAGGTACCTCTGGCTGCTCCCAGGTACCTCGGCACTCCTGGTGCACCTCTGACGCTCCCAGGTACACCTCAGACACTCCCTGTTTACCTCTGACACTCCCAGGTACCTCTCCTCCCTGGTTTCCCCTGACCTCCCAGGTACCTCAGACACTCCAGGTACACCTTGGGCACTCCCAGGTACACCTCTGACACTCCCTGGTACACCTCAGGCACTTCTAGTTACACCTCTCACCTCGCAGGTACACCTCTCACACTCCCAGGTCTCCTGCTAGGCCTCCCTGGTACTTCTCTGATGCTCCCAGGTACACCTCAGACACTCCCAGGTACACCTCCAGACCTCCCAGGTACACCTCAGACACTCCTAGGCACCTCTGACACTCCCAGGTACACCGCTGACACTGCCAGGTACCTCCTGGCACTCCATGTGCACCTCCGGCTCTCCCAGGTGCATCTCTGCTTGCTCCAGGTGCTCACTGACACTCTCTGGTACAACCTGACAGTCCCAGTACACTCTCTGACTTGCTCCCAGGTTTCCCTCTGGCTTCTCCCAGAGTACACCTCCTGACCTGCTCCCCATGATATTCCCAGATACACCCAGGCTTGCTCAGGTGCACCTCCGACACGCTTGATGCACCTCTGTTCTCCTGGTACCTCTGACACTCCCATGGTGCACCTCTGACCTCCCAGGTCCTCTGACACTCCCAGATACAACTCTGACACTCCCAGGTACTCCTGACTCTCCGGCAGTACCAGCTTGCTCCCAGGTACCTCGGCTTGCTCCCAGGTACACCTCCTGACACTCCCAGGTACACCCAGATATTCTGAATACACCCAGACGCTCTGGGTACCTCCCATTCCCAGGCCTCCGACACTCCCTGGTACACCTCCTGACACTCCCAGGTACACCTCTGACCTCCCAGGTACACCTCCTGAGCTGCTCCCAGGTACACTTCTGACAGCTCTCTAGGTCATCATGTCGTTCCCTCATTGCCTCTGAGCACTCCAGTGCATCTCCTGGCACTCCCAGGTACTCCTACTGCGCACTCCTGGTGCTACCCCTGACTCTCAGGTACCTCTGACACTCCCAGGTGCCTCTAACCTCCCAGGCCCACCTGTGACCTCCTAAGGTACCTCTGACTGCTCCCTGGTACCTCTGACCTGTCCAGGTACACCTCAGACTTGCTGCCAGGTACCTCAGGCTCTCCCAGGCCTCTGTCACTCCCAGGACCTCTGGCACTCCCCAGGTGCACATCAGACCTCCCAGGTACCTGACCTAACCTCCCAGGTACCTCTGACTCTCCCAAGTGCCCTTTCTGACACTCGAGGTGCACCTCTGACCTCCCAGGTACCTCTGACACTCCCAGGTGCCTCTTGCTCCTCCACCTCCCGACACTCCCAGGTGCCTCTGACCTCCCAGGTGCCTCTGACCTCCGGTGCCTTTGCTCACCTGGTGCCTCTGACGCTCCCAGGTGCACCCCAGACACTCCCAGGTCCCTTCTCCACCTCCCAGGTACACCTCTGACATGCTCCCAGGTGTTCCACCTCGGTGCTATCTCTGAACCTCCCAGGTACCAAGCTCTCTGGCCTCCAGGTACTTTTTTCACTGGTGCTCCAGGCCTGCTGACCCCGTGCACCAGACACTGCCAGGTACCTCAGACACTCCCAGGTACACCTCCCAGTCTCTGGTGCCTCTCAAGTGCACCTCTGCTCTGCCTCCTGACACTCCCAGGTACCTCTGACCTCAGGTACACCGCTGACTCCAGGTACTCCTCTGACGCTCCAGTGCACCTCCTGACACTCCCAGGTACACCTCCGACACTCCCAGGAACCTCGCTTGAAGTCCTTCTTGCTCAGGTACTCTTCCATTTGCTCCAGGTATACCTCTGACTGCTCCCACACCTCTGACACTCAGGTACCTCTGACACTCTCGGGCCACATCTCTGGCCTCCCAGTACTCACCTGACACTTCCTGGTACACCTGACCTCCCAGGTACACCTCTGACTCTCCGTTACACCTCTGACTGCTCCAGGTACCTCTGACACTCCCAGGTACACCTCTGATGCTCCCAGGTACCCTTCGAGCACTCCCAGGTACTCCTGACATTCCTGGTACACCTCTGGCTTCTCCCAGGTACAGCAGACACTGCCAGGTCCTCCTCCCAAGTTCACTCCGGCACCTCCCAGGTGCACACTTCTCTCCTCCCAGGTACCTCCGACTTGCTCCAGGTACCTGACACTCCTGTACCTCTGACACTCCGAGTTTACACCTCTAACCTCCCAGGTACACCTCTCACACTCCCAAGTACTCCCTGACATTCCTGGTACCTTCGGCTGCTCCCAGGTTCATGTCCGACACTCTGAATACACCTCTGACCTCCCAGGTACATCTCTGGCCTCCCGGTACCTGACACTGCCAGGTACCTCTGCCAGGTCACACCTCTGACACTCCCATGTACTCACCTGACATTCCCAGGTACACTTCTGACTCTCCCAGGTACACCCGGCTTGCTCCCCAGATACACCTCTGGCACTCCTAGGTACATCTTTGTCGCTCCCAGGTACACCTCTGACACTGCCAGGTGCAGCTCTGACAATCCCAGGTACTCTGTGACACTCCCAGGTAAACCCGACACTCCCAGGTACCTCTGACACCCCAGGTACCTCCCATAATCCCAGGTACACCTCTGATGCTCCCAGGTACACCTTTGAGACTCCAGGTACTTCACCCGAGCCTCCCTGGTGCTCCTCCTGACCTCCTAGTTCACTCTGGCCTCCCAGGTACATCCCTGACTCTCCTGGTTCCGGTATTCCCAGGTACACCTCCGATATTCCCCAGGTACATCTCCGTGCTCAGGTACCTTTGGCTCCCAGGTACTTCACTGACTCCCTGGTACATGCCCCTGATATTCCCATGTGCACCTCTGACTCTCCCAAGTTTCCTCGTGCTCTGAAGTTGCACCTCTGACACTCCCCAGGTCCGCCTCCGACACCCCATGTGCTCCGGCACTCCCAGGTAGCCTCCGATACTCCAAGGTACACCTCTGACACTCCCAGGCACCTCTGACACTCCTGGTACACCCAGCCTCCAGGTACCTCGAACCTCCTCTTTTACCTCTGACTCCAGGTACATCTCTCCTCCTGGTTTTCCCCTCCTCCCAGGTACACCTCGACCTCCCAGGTACACCTTAGACACTCCAGGTACACCTCTGACACTCCTGGTGACACTCAGACACTTCTGGGTACACCTCTCCCTCGCATTGCACACTCCCAGGTACTCCTGTGACTTGCTCTAGTGCTTCTCTGATACTCCCAGGTACCTCAGACACTCCCAGGTACCTCAGGCACTCCCAGGCCTCCAGACACTCTAGGCACACCTCCTGACTTGCTCAGGTACACGCTGACACTGGGTACACCTCCTAACACTCCATCATGCACCTCCGACATTCCCAGGTACATCTCCTGACACTCCCAGGTGCTCACTGGCCACTCCTGGTGCAAGCCCTGACAGTCCCAGGCACCTCTGACTTGCCTCCCAGGTTCACCTCTCACCTCCCAGGTGCACCTCAGGCACTCCCAGGTACCCCAGATATTCCCAGATACACCCCAGACACTCCCAGGTACACCTCCGACACGCCCCTGTGCCTCTGTCACTCCCTGGTGCCTCTGGCCTCTCCAGGTACACCTCTGACTTGCTCCCAGGTACCTCTGTCTCTACCAGGTACACCTCTGCCACTTTGCTCAGGTACTCACTGCCTCCCTGGTACACCCTGACACTCCCAGGTCCACCTCTGACACTCCCAGGTACACCATGAGCTCTCCCAGGTACACTTCTCACTCAATGTACACCTCCATTTCTCCCAGATGCACCTCCTGACACTCCCAGGTACTCACTGACACTCCGTGGTACAACCTGGCTTACTCCCAGGTACACCTCTTGGCCTCCCAGGTACCTCGGCACTCCCCAGGTACACCTCCGACACTCTAAGTACACTTCTTACTCCCAGGTACTCTTCGGTCACTCCAGGTATGCCTCTGACACTCCCAGGTACCTCTCACACTCCCAGGTACACCTCCGACACTCTGAGGGTACATCTCTGTCTCTCCCAGGTCTCACTGACTTCTTCTGGTACCAGCTTGCTCCCAGGTACACCTCTGGCCTCCCAGGTACCTCTGACTCCCAGGTATCCTCTGACTCTCCCAGGTACACCTCAGTTCTCCCAGGTACCTTTGACACTCCCCAGGTACTCACTGACATTCCTAATTTTCCTCTGACACTCCCAGGTACACAGCAGACACTGCCAGGTCACCTCCATTACTCCCAAGTTTACCTCCGACTGCTCCCAGGTACCTTCTTCACTCCCAGGTACACCTCCGACACTCCAGGTACACCTCTGAGCACTCCTGGCCTCTGACACTCCAGAGTTACACCTCTGCTGCTCCCATGTGCCTCACACTCCCAGAGCTCCACTGACATTCCTGGTGCTTCTGACACTCCCAGGTACAGGTCCGACACTCTGAATACACCTCTGGCCTCCCAGGTACATCTCTGTTGCTCCCAGGTACACATCTGGCAACCTGCCAGGTAATCTTCGAGCCTCCCAAGTACTCCTGACATTCCCAGGTACACTTCTGACACTCCCAGGTCCACGCCCGACCTCCCAGATACCTCTGGCACTCCCTAGGTACATCTTTGACAGCTCCCAGGTGCACCTCTGACACTGTGAGGTGCAGCTCATAGCATCCCAGGTGCACTCTTTGACCTCCCAGGTAAGCCTCCGACACTCCCAGTGCACCTCTGAGCACCCCAGGTACCTCCGATAATCCCAGGTACCTCTGATACTCCCAGGTACACCTTTGAGACTCCCAGTGCTTCACCAACCTCCCTGGTGCTCCTCTGACACTCCTGGTTGCACCTCTGACAGCTCCCAGTACCTCTGACTCTCCTGGTACCTCCCAGGTACCTCCAGTGTTCAGGTACATCTCCCATACTCCCAGGTACACCTTTCAGGCTCCCAGGTACTTCACTGACACTCCTGGTATGCCCCTGATATTCCCCATGTACCTCTGACTCTCCCAGGTACACCTCTGATATTCCCAGGTACACCTCTGACACTCCCAGGTCAGCTCCGGCTCCCCATTTAACTCCGGCTTGCTCCCAGGTAAGCCTCCCGTGCTCAAGGTACCTCTGGCTTGCTCCCAGTTGCACTCTGTACTCCTGGTACACCCCTGGACTCCCAGGTACCTCAGACACTCCTGGTACCTCTGACCACTCCCAGGTACCCTCTCTCACTCCCTGGTTTCCCCTGACCTCCCAGGTACCTCGAACACTCCCAGGTACCTTGGACCTCTCCCAGGTACACCTCTGGCCTCCTGAGTACACCTCAGACACTTCTGGGTACACCTCTCTCACACTCGCAGGTACACCTCTCACCTCCCAGGACTCTGTGACACTCCTGGTACTTCTCTGATGCTCCCAGGTACACCTCAGACACTCCCAGGTCCCTCTGATCTCCCAGTGCCTCTCTGTTGCTCCCAGGTGCATCTCTGACACTCCCAGGTACACCCCCAGACACTGTCAGGTCACCGCCCACACTGTCAGGTACACCTCAGGCACTGCCAGGTACACCTCAGACACTGCAGGTACACCTCAGACACTCCCAGGTACACCTCAGTCACTCCCAGGTACACCTCTGACACTCCCTGGGTACACCTCTGGCCTCCAGGTGCCTCAGACTCCCTTTCTGACGCTCCCAGGTACACCTCTCTCACTCCTGGTTTCCCCTGACACTCCCAGGTACACCTCGAACACTCCCAGGTACACTTGGGCCTCCCAGGTACACCTCAGACACTCCCAGGTACCTCCCGAGCCTCCCAGGTACACCTCAGACACTCCAGGTACACCCAGATGTTCCCAGATACACCCCAGACACTCTCACCAGGTACCTCTGACACTCCGGTACCTCGCCTCCTGGTACACCTCTGAGCCTCCCAGGTACACCTCTCTGGCCTCCCAGGTACACCTCTGACACTCCCAGGTACCTTCTGACCTCCTGGGTACGCCAATGACATTCCCTCGTGCACACCTCTGACCTCCCAGTGTCTGACCTCCCAGGGCTCACTGGCTTTCTGGTACCCCTGACACTCCAGGTACACCTCTGACACTCCCAGGTACACCTCTAACACTCCCAGGTACACCTCCTGACCTCCCAGGTGCACATCTCTGACACTCCCAGGTACACATGACACTGTCAGGTACACCTCAGACACTGCCAGGTACACCTCAGACACTGCCGGGTACACCTCAGACCTCCCATTCCTCAGTCACTCCCAGGCACACCTCTGAGCACTCCCAGGTACACCTCAAACACTCCCAGGTACCTCAACCTCCCATTGCACCTCCCAGCCTCCCGTACACCTCTGGCCTCCCAGGTACTCCTCCGGCCTCCCGGCCATCTCCGACACTCCCATGCCTTCTTACACTCCCAGGTACACCTCCGGCCTCCAGGTACGCCTCCGACACACCCAGGTACCTCTGCACTCCCAGGTACATCTCTTAGCCTCCCAGGTACTCACTGACACTCCCTGGTATACCCTGTCATTCCCATGTACACCTCTGACTCCCGGTACCCTCTGATACTCCCAGGTACACCTCTGGCCTCCCAGGTCACGCCTCCGACACCCCATG
The DNA here is from genome assembly GCF_018991925.1 of Homarus americanus. Taxonomy (NCBI): domain Eukaryota; kingdom Metazoa; phylum Arthropoda; class Malacostraca; order Decapoda; family Nephropidae; genus Homarus; species Homarus americanus. The sequence goes on along the minus strand of NW_024721532.1, from coordinate 17,293 downwards.
GCAACTCCAGCCTCCCAGGTAAACCTCTCCGATACTCCAGGGTACACCTCTAACACTCCCAGGTACACCTCTAACACTCCAGGTACCTCTGTGCACTGGTGCACCGCCGACACTGCCAGGTACATCGAGCACTGCCCGGTACACTTCAGACACTGCCAGGTACACCTCAGACACTCCCAGGTTCACCTCAGTCACTCAAGGTGCACCTCTGACCTCCCAGTGCACCTCTGGCACTCCCAGGAACACCTCTGGCCTCCCAGGTACACCTCAGGCACTCCCAGGTACACCATGGCCTCCCAGGTACACCTCTGACCTCCCAAGTACCTCTGACACTCCCAGGTACACCTCCGACACTCCCAGGCACCTCCGAAACTCTCATTGCTTCTTACCTCCCAGGTACTCTTCCGACACTCCCAGGTATGCCTCTGACCTCCAGGTACACCTCTGACCTCCCAGGTACACCTCTGACACTCTGAGGTACATCTCTGACACTCCCAGGTACTCCACTGACACTTCTGGTACACCCCTGACACTCCAGGTACACCTCCTGACACTCCCAGGTACACCTCTGGCCCAGGTACCTCTGACACTCCAGGTACCTCTGATACTCAGGTACACCTTTGACTCAGGTACTCCACTGACATTCCCTGGTACACCTCTGGCCTCCCAGGTACAGCGAGACCTGCCAGGTCCACCTCCGACACTCCCAAGTTCTACTCCACGCTCCCAGGCACACTTCTCACACTCCCAGGTACACCTCCGACACTCCCAGGTACACCTCCTGACACTCCCTGTGCACCTCCTGACACTCCAGTTACACCTCTAACACTCCCAGGTACACCTCTCACCTCTCCAAGTCTCCACTGACATTCCTACATTTTTGCACTCCCGTCCCAGGTACATGTCCGACACTCCCAGATACACCTCTGACACTCCCAGGTACATCTCTGACACTCCCAGGTACACCTCTGACGCCTGGTACACCTCTGCCAGGTACACCTCTGACACTCCCAAGTACTCACTGACATTCCAGGTGCACTTCTGACCTCCCAGGTGCCACCGACACTCCCAGATACACCTCTACCTCCTAGGTACATCTTTGACACTCCCAGGTACACCTCTGACACTGCCAGGTGCAGCTCTGGACAATCCCGTACTCTGTGACACTCCCAGGTAAACCTCCGGCACTCCCAGGTACCTCCCAGCTCTGAGGCCCACCTCCCGATAATCCAGGTACACCTCTGATACTCCCAGTGCAGTCTGGAGTACTTCACTGCACCTCCCTGGTACTCCTCTGCAACCTCCTGGTTCACCTGACCTCCCAGTACCTCTGACTCTCCCTGGTACACCTCCGATATTCCCAGGTACACCTCTCCGATATTCCCAGGTACATCTCCGATATGCTCCCAGGTACACCTTTGAAACTCCCAGGTACTTCACTGCATTCCCTGGTATACCCCTGATATTCCCATGTACCTCTGACTCCCCAGGTACACCTCTGATACTCCCAGGTACCTCTGACCTCCCAGGTCCACCTCCGACACCCCCATGTACAACTCTGAACTCCAGGAACCTCTGATACCCAAGGTACACCTCTGACACCCCAGGTACACCTCTGACACTCTGGTACACCCTGACACCCCAGGTACACCCAGACACTCCCTGCACACTTGACACCCCAGGTAGCACACCTCTCACCCCTGGTTCTGACACCCCAGGTACACCTCAGACACCCCAGGTACACCTTAGACAGACCCCAGACACCTCTGACACCCCTGGTACACCTCAGACACTGCACACCACACTCGCAGGCACACTCTCACACTTCCAGGCACCTGACACCCCTGGCACTTCTCTGACATCCTGGTGCCACCTCAGACACCCCAGGTACACCTCAGACACCCCAGGCACACCCCAGACACTCCCAGGCACACCCCAGACACTCCAGGCACACCTCTGACACTCCCCAGGTACACCGCTGACACTGCCAGGACACCTCTAACACTCCATGTACACCTCCGACACTCAGGTACATCTCTGACACTCCCAGGTACTCCACTGACATCCCCTGGTACAACCCTGACAGTCCCAGGTACACCTCTGACACTCCCAGGTTCACCTCTGACACTCCCAGGCACACCTCAGACACTCCAGGACACCCCAGATATTCCCAGATACACCCCAGACACTCCTGTGCACCTCCGACACGCCCCTGTACACCTCTTACACTCCCTGGTACACCTCTGACACTCCCAGGTACACCTCTACACCCCAGCCCTCTGTCACTACTAGGTACACCTCAACACTCAGGTACCCACTGACACTCCCTGGTACACCCCTGACACCCCAGGTCCACTTGACACTCCCAGGTACACCGCAGACACTGGTACACTTCTCACACTCAATGTACACCTCCGACACTCCCAGATACACCTCTGACACCCAGGTACTCCACTGACACTCCGTGGTACAACCCTGACACTCCCAGGCACCTCTGACACTCCTGCAGGTACACCTCCGACACTCCCAGGTACACCTGACACCACAAGCACTTCTTACACTCCAGGCACTCTTCCGACACCCAGGCATACCTCTGACACTCCCAGGTACACCTCTGACACCCCAGGCACACCTCTGACACTCTGAGGTACATCTCTGACACTCCCCAGGTACTCCACTGACACTTCCTGGCACACCCCGACACTCCCAGGTACACTCTCTGACACCCCAGGTACACCTCTCTGACACTCCAGGTACACCTTGACACTTGTGCACCTCTGATACCCCAGGTACACCTTGACACTCCCAGGTAGGCCCACTGACATTCCCTGCACACCTCTGGACATTCCAGGTACACCGCGGACACTGCCAGGTCCTCCGACACTCCCAAGTTCACCTGACACTCCCAGGTACATCTCTTACACTCCCAGGTACACCTGACACCCCAGGACACCTCTGACACCCCTGCACACCCTGACACCAAGTTACACCTCTCCCAGGTACACCTCTCACACCCCTGCCACCCACTGACATTCCCTGGTACACTCTGACACTCCCAGGTACATGTCCGACACCCCAGATACACCTCTGACACTCGGTGCACATCTCTGACACTCCCAGGCACACCTCTGACACTGCCAGGTACACTTCTGCCAGGTACACCCCTGACACTTATACCCACTGACATCTCCTATGTGTACACTTCTGACACCTAGTACACGCCCGACACTCCCAGATACACCTCTGACACTTAGGTACATCTTTGACACTCCCAGGTACACTCTGACACTGCCAGGTGCAGCTCTGACAATCCCAGGTACCCTGTGACACTCCCAGGTAAAACCCTCCTGACACCCCAGTTACACCTCTGACACCCCCAGGTACACTCTCCGATAATCCCAGGCACACCTCTGATATTCCCAGGTACACCTTTGAGACTCCCACTTCACTGACACCCCTGGTACCCTCTGACACCCCTGGGTTCAATTCTGACACTTGGTACACTCCTGACCTCCCTTAGTACACTGATATCCTGGTGCACACCTGATATCCTGCGTACATCTGATACTCAGGCACACCTTGAAACCCCAGGTATTTCCACTGACACTCCCTGGTATATTTTCCCTGATTTCCCATGCACACCTCTGACTCTCCCCAGGCACACCTCTGACAATCCCCAGGCACACCTCCTGACACCCCCAGGTCCGCCTCTGACACCTTCATGCACAACCCTGACACCCTGTACACCTCCGATACCCAAGGCACACCCCCGACACTCCCAGGTACACCTCTCTGACACTCCCTAGGCACACCCCTGACACTCCCAGGTACACCTCTGACACCCCTGGTGCCACCCTCTGACACCCCAGGCACACTCTCCCACTCTGGCACTGACACCTCTGCACACCCCAGACACCCCCAGGTACACCTGACACTCTGCACACCTCTGACACCCCTGGACACCTCAGACACTTCAGGTACACCTCTGACACTGCAGGCACACTTCCCACACTCCCCAGGTACTCCTGCTGCCCCCTGGCACTTCTCTGACACCCCAGGCACACCCCAGACACCCCAGGCACACTCCCCAACACCCTGGTGCACACCCTGACACTCCCAGGCACATCTCTGACACTCCCAGGCACACCGCTGACATCTCCTCAGGCACACCTCTGACACTGCTCAGGCACACCTCTGACACTCCAGTACACCTCAGACACTGCCAGGCACACCTCTGACACCCCAGGCACACTCCAGCTCCCCCTGCACACCTCTGACACCCAGGTACACCTCTGACACTTACACCTCAGACACTCCTGGTACACCCTGACACTCCAGGTACACCTCACTCCCTGGTTTCCCCTGACACTCCCAGGCACACCCTGACACTCCCAGGCACACCCTGACACTCCCAGGCACACCTCTGACACTCCCCAGGCACACCTCTGACACTCCCAGGCACACCCCTCAGACACCCCAGGCACACCCCAGATATTCCCAGATACAACCCAGACACTCACAGGCACACACCTCCGACACTCCCCAGGCACACCCTCTGACACCCCTGGCACACCTCTGACACTCCCAGGCACACCTCTGACACCCAGGCACACCTCTGACACTCCCAGGCACACTCTGACACCCTAGGCACGCCAATGACATCTCGTACACTCTGACACCCCAGGCACATCTCTGACACCCCAGGCACACCACTGACACCTGGCACACCCCTGACACCCCAGGCACACCTCTGACACCCCAGGCACACCCCAACACTCCCCCAGGCACACCTCTGACACCCCAGGCACACCTCTGGACACACTCCCCAGGCACACTGCTGACACTGTCAGGCACACCAGACACTGCTGGGCCCCAGACACTGCCAGGCACACCAGACACCCCCAGGCACACCCCAGTCACCCCATGCACACCTCTGACACCCCAGGCACACCTCAAACACCCCAGGCCACCTCTGACACCCCAGGTAACTCTGACACTCCCAAGCACACCTCTGACACTCCCAGGCACACCTCCGACACTCCTGGCACACCTCTGACACCCCATGCACACTTCTGACACCCCAGGCACACCTCCGACACCCCAGGTACACCTCTGACACTCCCAGCACACCTCTGACACCCCAGGCACACCCCCGACACCCCAGGACTCCACTGACACCCCTGGTGCCACCCCTGACACTCCCCAGGCACACCTCTGACCTCCAGGCACACCCCTGACTCCTGGCACACCTCTGACACTCCCAGGTACACCTCCACACACCCCCCAGGTACACCCTGACACCCCAGGCAACCTCCTGAACACCTGTGCACACCCCCACACTTGCACACCTCTGACACTCCCCAGGCACACCTCTGACACTCCCAGGTACACCGCTGACACTGCCAGGCACACACGGACACTGCCCGGCACACCCCTGGGACACTGCCAGGTACACCAGACACTCCCCAGGTTCACCTCAGTCACCCAAGGTGCACCTCTGACACCCCAAGTGCACCTCTGACACCTCCCAGGAACACCTCTGACACCCCAGGCACACCTCAGACACTCCCCAGGCACACCGCCGACACTCCAGGTACACCTCTGACACTCCCCAAGCACACCTCTGACACTCCCAGGCACACTCCGACACTCCCAGGACACTCCTGAAAACTCACAAGCACACTTCTACACCCCAGGTACTCCTCCGACACTCCAGTATACCTCTGACACTCCCAGGCACACCTCTGACACCCCAAGGTACAATTCTTGACACTCTGAGGTACATCTTGACACCCCCAGGCACTCCACCACACCTCCTGCACACCCCTGACACTCCCCAGGCACACCTCTGACACCCCAGGCACACCCCTGACACCCCAGGCACACCTCTGACACTTCCCAGGCACACCTCTGATACCCCAGGCACACCTTGACACCTAAGGCACTCCACTGACATCCCTGCACACCTCTGACACTCCCCAGGCACACCGGTGACACTGCCAGGTCCACCTGACACCCCAGTTCACCTCCGACACCCCAGGCACACTCCCCACACTCTGCGCACACCTCCACACCCTGCACACCTCTGACACCCCCTGCACACCTCTGACACCCAAGTCCACACCCCAACACTCCCAGGCACACCCCACACTCCCACTCCACCGACATTCCCTGGTACACCCCTGACACCTCCAGGCACATGTCCGACACTCCCAGATACACTCTGACACTCCCAGGCACATCTCTGACACTCCCAGGCACACCTCTGACACTGCCAGGTCCACCTCTGCCAGGCACACCCCTGACACTCCCCAAGCACTCCACGTGACATTCCCAGGCACACCTCTGACACCTATACACACCGACACTCCCAGATACACCTCCTGACACTCCAGGCACATCTTACACCTAGGCACCTCTGACACTGCGTGGCCTGACAACTTGGTACTCCTGTGACACTCCCAGGTAAACCTCCGACACCCCAGAGGCACACCTCTGACACCTCCAGGCACACCTCTGATAATCCCAGGCACACCTCTGATACTCCCCAGGTCACACCTTGAGACTCCCAGGCACTTCACTGACACCCCTGGCACTCCTCTGACACTCCCCTGGTTCACCCCTGACACCCCAGGCACACCTCTGACTCTCCCCTGACACCTCGATATTCCCAGGCACACCTCGATATTCTGAGCCATCTCCGATACCCCAGGCACACCTTTGAAACCCAGGCACTTCACTGACACTCCTGGTATACCCCTGATATTCTATGTACACCTCTGACACTCCCAGGTACACCTCCTGATACTCCCAGGTACACCTCTGACACTCCTGGTGGTCCGCCTCCTGACACCCCCATGTACACCTGACACCCCAGAAACTGACACTCCAAGGTACACCCCTGACACTCCCAGGCACACCTCTGACACTCCCTGGCACACCCCCTGACACTCCCCAGGCACACCTCAGACACTCCATGCACACCTCTGACACTCCAGGCACACTCTCTCACTCCCCTGGCTCTGACACCTAGGCACCCCAGACACTTGCCACCTTTGGACACTCCCCAGACACACTCTGACACCCCTGGCACACCCCAGACACCAGGCACCCTCAACACTGCAGGCACACCTCTCACACCCCAGGTACCCTGTGACACCCCTGGCACTTCTCTGACACCCCAGGCACACCCTCAGACACCCCCAGGCACACCAGACACCCCAGGCACACCCTGACACCCCAGGCACACCTCAGACACCCTAGGCACACTCTGACACTCCTGGTGCCACGCTGACACTGCCAGGTACACCCTCTAACACCCATGTACACCTCCGACACTCCCAGGCACATCTCTGACACCCCAGGTACTCCACTGACACCCCTGGCACAACCCTGACAGTCCCAGGTACACTGACACCCAGGTTCACCTCCTGACACCCCACACCTCAGACACTCCCCAGGTACCCCAGATATTCCCAGATACACCCCAGACACTCCCAGGCACCTCCGACACGCCCCTGCACACCCTCACACCCCCTGGCACACCTCTGACACTCCCCAGGCACACCTCTGACACCCCAGGCACACCTCTGTCACTACCAGGCACACCCCACACCCCAGGCACTCCACTGACACCTGGCACACCCCTGACACCCCAGGTCCACCTCTGACACTCCCAGGCACACTGCAGACACTCCCCAGTACACTTCACACTCAATGCACACCTCCGACACTCCCCAGATACACCCCTGACACCCCAGGTACTCCACTGACACCCGTGGCACAACCCTGACACTCCCAGGCACACCTCTCTGACACTCCCAGGCACACCTCCTGACACTCCCCAGGCACACCCGACACTACAAGTACACTCTTACACTCCCCAGGTACTCTTCCGACACCTTGCAGGCATACCTCTGACACCCCAGGCACACCTCTGACACCCCAGGCACACCTCTGACACTCTGAGGCACATCTCTGACACTCCAGGCACCACTGACACTCCTGGCACACCCTGACACCCCCAGGCACACCTCCACACCCCAGGCACACCTCTGACACTCCCGGCACACCTCTGACACCTACACACCTCTGATACTCCCAGGCACACCTTGACACTCGCGTGTTCCACTGACATCCTGCACACCTCTGACACCCAGGCACACCGCTGACACTGCCAGGTCCACCTCCGACACTCCCAAGTTCACCTCCACACCCCAGGCACACTTCTCACACCCCAGGCACACCTCGACACTCCCCAGGCACACCTCTGACACTCCCCTGCACACCTCTGACACCCAAGTTACACCCCACACTCTTGCACACCTCCACACCCCAAGCACTCCACTGACATTCTGCACACTCTGACACTCGCACATGTCCGACACTCCCGAGATACACCTCTGACACCCCAGGTACATCTCTGACACTGCACACTCTGACACTGCACACCTCTGCCAGGCACAACTCTGAACACCTGCCACTCCACTGACATTCCCAGGCACACTTCTGACACTCCCAGGTACACGCCCGACACCCCAGATACACCTCTGACACTCTAGGCACATCTTGACACCCCAGGTACACCTCTGACACTGCCAGGTGCAGCTCTGACAATCCCAGGTACCCTGTGACACTCCCAGGCAAACCTCCGACACTCCCAGTTACACTCTGACACCCCAGGTACACTCCTGATAATCCCAGTACACCTCCTGATACTCCTAGTACACCTTGAGACTCGGTACTTCACTGACACTCCCTGGTACTCCTCTGACACTCTGGTTCACCTCTGACACTCCCAGGCACACCTCTGACTCCCTGGCACACCCGATATTCCCAGGCACACCTCGATATTCTCAGGCACATCTCCGATACTCCCAGGCACACCTTGAAACTCCCAGGCACTTCACTGACACTTGCATACCCCTGATATTCCCATGCACACCTTCTGACTCTCCCAGGTACACCTCTGATACTCCAGGTACACCTCTGACACTCCCAGGTCCGCCTCCTGACACCCCCATGCACAACTCTGACACTCCCAGGTAACCTGATACTCCAAGGTACACCTCTGACACCCCAGGCACACCTCTGACACCCCTGGCACACCCTGACACTCCCAGGCACCCCCAGACACCCCTGGCACACCTCTGACACCCCAGGCACACCCTCCTCACCCCTGGCTCCCACACCCAGGCACACCCCAGACACCCCAGGCACACCCTAGACACCCCAGGCACACCTCTGACACCCCTGGCACACCCCAGACACTCCCAGGCACACCCTCACACTGCAGGCACACCTCTCCACACCCCAGGCACTCCTGTGACACCCCTGGCACTTCTCTGATACCCCAGGCACACCTCAGACACCCCAGCACACCTCTAACACCCCAGGCACACCTCTGACACTTCTGTACATCTCTGACACTCCAGGCACACCGCTGACACTGTCAGTACACGCTGACACTGTCAGGCACACCTCAGACACTGCCAGGCACACTCTCAGACACTGCCAGCACACCCCAGACACCCCAGGCACACCTCAGTCACCCCGGGCACACCTCTGACACTCTGGCACACCTCTGACACCCAGGCACACCTCAGACACTCTGGCACACCTCTGACACTCCCAGGCACACCTCCTCTCACCCCTGGTTTCCCTGACACCTAGGCACACCCCAGACACCTTGCACACCTTAGACACCCCAGGCACACCTCAGACACCCCAGCACACCTCTGACACTCCGGCACCTCAGACACTTGCACACCTTGATATTCCCAGATACACCTCAGACACTCAGCACACCTGACACTCGTGCACCTCCTGACACCCCCTGCACACCTCTGACTCCCAGGCACACCTCTGACACCCCAGGCACACTCTGACACTCCCCAGGCACACTTGACACCCCAGGTACGCCAATGACATTCCCCACACCTCTGACACCCCAGGCACATCTCTGACACCCCAGGTACTCCACTGACACTCCCTGGCACACCCCTGACACTCCCAGGCACACCTCTGACACTCGCGTACACCTCTAACACTCCCAGGCACACCTCTGACACTCCCAGGCACTCTCTGACACTCCCCAGGCACACCGCTGACACTGTCAGGCACACCCCAGACACTGCCAGGTACACCAGACACTGCCAGGCACACCTCAGACACTCGCACACCTCAGTCACCCCCAGGCACACCCTCTGACACTCCCCAGGCACACCTCAAACACTCCCAGCCACCGCTGACACTCCCAGGCACACCTCTGACACTCCCAAGTACACCCCTCTGACACTCCCAGGTACCTGACACTCCCAAGTCCATCTCCGACACCCCATGCACACCTACACTCCCAGGCACACCTCCGACACCCCAGGCACGCCTCTGACACACCCAGGCACACCCCAACACTCCCAGGCACATCTCACCCCAGGCACTCCACTGACACTCTGGCATACCTGTCCCCATGCACACTCTGACTCCCAGGCACACCTCTGATACTCGGCACACCTCTGACACTCCCCAGGTCCGCCTCCGACACACCCCATGTACAACCTGACACTCCCAGGTAAACCTCCGATACTCCAAGGTACACCCCAACACTCCAGGGCACACCCCAACACTCCCAGGCACACCTCTGACACCCCAGGCACACTGCTGACACAGCCAGGCACACCCCAGACACTGCCAGGTACACCTCAGACACTCCGCCAGGCACACCAGACACCCAGGCACACCTCACACCCCAGGCACACCCCTGACACTCCCCAGGCACACCTCCTAAACACTCCCCAGGCACACCTGCTGACACTCCCAGGCACACCTGACACCCCAAGCACACCTCTGACACCCCCAGGCACCCTCCGACACTCCCAAGCACATCTCCTGACACTCCCATGCACACCCCACACACCCAGGCACACCCCACACTCCCCAGGCACATCTCTAACACTCCCCAGGTACTCCACTGACACTCCCTGGCACACCCCTGACACCCCAGGCACACTCCATGACACCCTTGGCACACCTCTGACACTCCGGGTACTCCACTGACATTCCCTGGCACACCTTACACCCCCTGGCCACCCCTGACACCTACACCCAGACACCCCAGGCACACTCTCACACCCCAGGCACACCTCTGACACTTGCACCACCAGACAACTCCAGGCACACAGCTGACACTCCCAGGCACACCTCCTGACACTCCCAAGTGCCACCTCTGACACTCCCCAGGCACACTCCTGATATTCCCAGGTACACCTCCGATATTCCTCAGATACACTTCTGATACTTCCCAGGCACACCTTGAGACAACCCAGGTACTTCACTGTCACCCCTGGCACACCTCTGACACTCCCAGGTGCCCTCTGACACCCCTGGTTCACCGTCTGAGACTCCAAGGCACACCTCTGACACTCCCTGGTACACCTCCGATATTCCCAGGTAAACCTCCGATATTCCCAGGTACACCTCCTACTCCCAGATACACCTTGAGACTCCCAGGTACTTCACTGACACCCCAGGCACACCGCTGACACTGCCAGGTACACACATCAGACACTGCCTGCACACTTCAGACACTGCCAGGTACACCAGACACCCCAGGCACACCTCAGTCACCCAAGGTGCACTCTGACACTCCCAAGCACATCTGACACCCCAGGCACACCCTCTGACACTCCCCAGGCACACCTCCAGACACTCCCAGGCACACCGCTGACACTCCCCAGGCACACCTCTGACACTCCCAAGCACACCTCTGACACCCCAGGCACACCTCTCTGACACTCCCAGGCACACCTCCTGACACTACAATTACACTTCTTACACTCCCAGGCACCCTCTGACACTCCCAGGAATACCTCTGACACCCCAGGCACACCCTCTGACACTCCCAGGCACACCTCTGACACTCCCTGGTTCTCTCCTCCTGACACCCCAGGTACATCTCAGACACCTAGGCACACCTCTGACACTCCCAGGCACACCTCCTAATAACTCCCAGGCACAACTCTGACACTCCCAGGTACACCGCTGACACTGCCAGGTACACCACATCAGAACCTGCCTGCACACTTCCAGACATCCAGATACACCCCAGACACTCCAGGCACACCAGTCACCCACAGCACCTCCTCTGACACTCCCAAGTGCACATCTGACACTCCCAGGCACACCTCTGACACTCCCAGGCAAACCCCAGACACTCCCCAGGCACACACCGCTGACACCCCAGGTACACCTCTGACACTCCCAAGAACACCTCTGACACCCATACACCTCTGACACCCCAGGCACACCGACACCATTACACCCCACACTTAAGGCACTCTTCCCGACACATTCCAGGCATACCTCTGACACTCCAGGTACACCTCTGACACTCCCAGGTACACCTCTGACACTCTGAGTACATCTCTGACACCCCAGGTACTCCACTGACACCCCTGGCACACCCCTGACACCCCAGGCACACCCCCCAACACCCCAGGTACACCTCTGACACCCCAGGCACACCTCCTGACACTCCCAGGCACACCTCTCATACTTCCCAGGTACACCTTGACACTCCCAGGTACCCACTGACATTCCCACACCTGACACCCAGGCACACCATGACACCAGGCACACCCCAGGCACACCTGACACCTAGCACCACTGACATTCCCAGGCACACTCTGACACTCGCACACCCGACACTCCCAGATACACCTCTGACACATCTTTGACACCCCAGGCACACCTCTGACACTGCCAGGTACAGCTCTGACAATCCCAGGCACTCCCTGCAGACACCCAGGCACACCTCCGACACTCCCAGGCACACCTCTGACACTGCCAGGTACAGCCTGACAATCCCAGGTACTCCTTTGACACTCCCTGGTTCACCTCTGAGACTCCCAGGTACACTCCTGACTCTCCCTGGTACACTCCGATATTCCCAGGTACTCCTCCGATATTCTCGTACATCTCCGATAATTCTGTACCCCTTGAAACTCCCAGGCACTTCACTGACACCCCTGGCATACCCCTGTCATTCCCATGTACACCTCTGACTCTGGTACACCTCTGATACTCCTGCGTACACCTGACACTCCCAGGTCCGCCTCCACACACCCCATGTACACAACTCCGATACCCCAGGTAAACCTCCGATACCCAAGGCACACCTCTGACACTCCCAGGCACACCTCTGACACTCCCTGGCACACCTCTGACACTCCCCAGGCACACCCCAGACACCCCTGGTACACATCTGACACCCCAGGTACACCTCACCCCTGGCTCTCTGACACTCCCCAGGCACACCCCAGACAATCCCAGGCACACCCCAGACACCCCAGGCACACCTGACACCCCCTGCACACCCCAGACACTCTAGGCACACCTCTCACACTCGAGGTACACCTCACACCCCACCCTGTGACACTCCCTGGTACCTCTGATACCCCCAGGCACACCTCAGACACTCCCCAGGCACACCTGAGACACCCCAGCACACCCCAGACACTCCTAGCACACCTCTGACACTCCCAGGCATGACACTGCCAGGCACACCTCTGACACTCCATGCACCCACACCTACAACCTCTGACACCCAGGCACTCCACTGACACCTCGTACAACCCTGACAGTCCCAGGCACACCTCTCTGACACCCAGGTTCACCTCTGACACCCCAGGCACACCTCAGACACCCCAGGCACACCCCAGATATTCCCAGATACACCCCTGACACTCCCAGGCACACCTGACACGCCCCGCACACCTCTGACACTCCCTGGCACACCTCTGACACTCCCAGGCACACCTCTGACACTCCCCAGGCACACCTCTGACACCCCCAGGTACACTTCTGACACTCCCCAGGTACTCCACTGACATTCCCTGGCACACCTCTGACACTCCAAGACACACGTCCGACACTCCCAGATACACCACTGACACTCCCAGGTACACCTCTGACACTCCCAGGCACACCTCTAACACTCCCAGGTACTCCACTGATACTCCCTGCACACCCCTGACAATCCCCAGGCACACCTCTGACACTCCCAGGCACACCGCAGACACCCCAGGCACACTTCTCACACCCCAGGTACACCTCTGACACTCCTAGAACTCCTCTGTCACCCCTGATACACGCTTCCAACACTCCCAGGCACACCGCTGACACCCCAGGCACACCGCTGACACTGCCAGGTACACCCCAGACACTGCCAGGTACACCCAGACACTGCCAGGCACACCTCAGACACCCCAGGCACACCTCAGTCACCCAAGGTCACCTCTGACACCCCAGGCACACCTCTGACACTCCCAGGCACCTCCGACACACCCCAGGTACATCCTCGACATTCCCAGGCACACTCTTACACTCGCACACCTCCGACACTCCCAGGGACATCTCTGACACTGCACACCTCTGACACTCCTAGTTACACCTCTGACACTCCCAGGCACATCTCTGACACCCCAGGCACTCCACTGACACCCCTGCACACCCTGACACTCCCAGGCACACCTCTGACACTCCCCAGGCACACCTCTGACACTCCCAGGCACACCTCTGACCTCCCAGGCACACCTCTGACACTCCCAGGTAAACCTCTGACACCCCAGGCACACCGCTGACACTGCCAGGTACACCTGACACCATGCACCCCATTAACTCTCAGGCACACCTCTGACACCCCAGGCACCCACTGACACCCTGGTACAACCCCGACACCCAGGCACCTCTGACACCCCAGGTTCACCTCTGACACCCCAGGCACACCCTCAGACACCCCAGGCACACCCCAGATATTCCCAGACACACCCCAGACACTACAGGCACACCTCCGACACTCCCCAGGCACACCTCTGACACCCCCTGGCACACCTCTGACACTCCCGGCACACCTCTGACACCCCAGGCACACCTCTGACACCCCCAGGCACACTCTGACACCCCAGGTACGCCATGACATCTCGCACACCTCTGACACTCGGTACACGCTCTGACACCCCAGATACACCTCTGTCACCCAGGTACACCTCTGACACCCCAGGTAAACCTCTGACACTCCCAGGCACACCTTGACACCCCAGGTACTCCACTGACATCCCTTGTAAACCTCTGACACTCCCAGGCACACCGCTGACACGGCCAGGCACACCTCCGACACTGCCAGGCACACCTCTCACACTCCCAGGCACACCTCTCTGACACCCCAGGCACACAGCTGACACTCCCAGGCACACCTCTGACACTCCCAAGCACACCTGACACCCCTGTACACACACGACACTCAGAGGCACACCACTGACACCCCAGGCACACCTTTAGCACCCCAGGCACACCTCAGACACCCAGGCATACCTCTGACACTCCAGGCACACCTGACAATCCCAGGTACACCCCTGACACCCTGGCACACACCTGACACCCCAGGCACACCACTGACACCCCAGGCACACTCTGGCACCCCAGGCACACCTCTGACACCCCAGCACACCTCCGACACTCCCCAGGTACACCCCTGACACCCCACGACCTCCTCTGGACACCCCAGGCACACCTCTCACACACCCAGGCACACCTCTGATATCCCCAGGCACACCCCTGACACTCCCAGGCACATCTCTGACACTCCCAGGTACACCTCCGACACCCAGGCACACCCTCCGACACTCCCCAGGCACACCTCTCACACTTCCAGGCACACCTCCGACACTCCCCAGGCACACCCCTGACACTCCCCAGGCACACCTCAGACACTCCCAGGCACACAGCTGACACCCCCACACCTCTGACACTCCCAAGCACACCTCTGACACTCCCAGGCACACCTGGGACACCCCAGTACACCTCCTCTGACACTCCGAGGCACACTTTACACCCCAGGTACACCGCCGACACACCCCAGGCACAACTCTGACACTCCCCAGGCACACCTCCACACCCCAGGCACATTCTTGACACTGCAGGTTCACCTCTGACACCCCAGGTACACCCCAGACACCCCAGGTACACTTCTCACACTCCCAGGCACACCTCTGACACCAGTACCCTCTGTCACTCCCTGATAAACGTCTAACACTCCCAGGTACACCACACACTCCCCAGGCACACCACACACTCAGGCACACCCATGACACTGCCAGGCACACTCTTACACTCGGTAGCACACCTCCACACCCCAGGTACACCTCTGACAATCCTAGGCACACTCTGACACCAAGGTACACCCCTAACACTCCCCAGGTACACCTCTCACACCCTAGGTACTCCACTGACGTTCCCTGGTGCACTTCTGACGCTCCTGGGTACGTAATCCGACCTCCAAGATACACCTCTGACACTCTGAATGCATCTCTGACCTCCCAGGTACACCTCTGACGCACCGCAGGTACACTGACAATCCAGGTACTCCTGTGACACTCCCAGGTACACCTCCGACACTCCCAGGTACACCTCTGACACTCCTAGGTACACCTCTGATACTCCCAAGTACTCCACTGGCATTCCCTGGTACACTTCTGACACTCCCAGGTACACGTCTGACACTCCCAGATACACCTCTGACACTCCCAGGTACATCTCTGACACTCCCAGGTACACCTCTGACACTGCCACGTACAGCTCTGACAATCCCATGTACTCCTGTGACACTCCCAGGTACAGCTCCGACACTCCCAGGTACACCTCCGATATTCCCAGGTACACCTCCGATATTCCCAGGTACACCTCTGATACTCCCAGGTACACCTTTTAGACTCCCAGGTACTTCACTGACACTTCCTGGTACACCTCTGACACTCCCAGGTACTCCTCTGACACTCCCTGGTTCACTTCTGAGACTCCCAGGTACACCTCTGACACTCCCTGGTACACCTCCGATATTTGCAGGGAACCCTCCGATATTCCCAGGTACACCTCCGATACTCCCAGGTACACCTTTTAGACTCCCAGGAACTTCACTGACACTTCCTGGTACACCTCTGACACTCCCAGGTACTCCTCTGACACGCCCTGGTTCACTTCTGAGACTCCCAGGTACCTCACTGACACTCCCTGGTACACCTCTGACACTTCCAGGTACTCCTCGGACACTCCCTGGTTCTCCCCTGACACTCCCAGGTACACCTCAGACACTCCCAGGTACACCTCAGACACTCTCTGGTACACATCTGACACTCCAAGGTGCACCTCTTTCACTCCCTGATTCTCCCCTCACACTCCCAGGTACACCGCAGACACTCCCAGGTACACCTCAGACACTCCCAGGTACACCTCTGACATC